>NW_027616877.1:45000-175618 GCF_964187855.1 Myxine glutinosa | reverse complement strand
GTCTCTCTCTGTCTCTCTCTCTGTCTCTCTCTCTGTCTCTGTCTCTCTGTCTCTGTCTCTGTCTCTCTCTCTGTCTCTGTCTCTCTCTCTGTCTCTCTCTCTCTCTCTCTCTGTCTCTCTCTCTCTCTCTCTGTCTCTGTCTCTCTGTCTCTCTCTCTCTCTGTCTCTGTCTCTCTCTGTCTCTCTCTCTGTCTCTGTCTCTCTGTCTCTCTCTCTGTCTCTCTCTCTCTCTGTCTCTGTCTCTCTCTGTCTCTCTCTCTGTCTCTCTCTGTCTCTGTCTCTCTCTCTGTCTCTGTCTCTCTCTCTGTCTCTGTCTCTCTCTCTGTCTCTCTCTCTCTCTGTCTCTCTCTCTCTCTGTCTCTCTCTCTCTCTCTCAAGTTTGAGAACACCTAAATATTTCCAGTTTCTATTGAAATTTAAGCAATTCAAGTCCAGTGAAGAACCTGAAAAGGTACAAAGGTAAGCAGTAAACTGCTTGGGGTTAAAAAAAAAAGTTTAGGTTAGCAAAAATGGGAAAATAATGTAAATTGCACAGTTATATTGTAAAAAAGGCTTCTTCAAGGAATGGCCAGCACAGTCTCCAGGCTTAAACCCCATCGAGCTGGTTTGTGATGAACTGGACAGAAGGGTGAAAGCAAAGCAACCGACAAGTGCACCACATTTGTGGGAACTTCTGCAACACTGTTGGGAAGAACTTCCCGAACAATATTTCATTTCTATTGTAGAAAGAATGCCACGAGTGTGTTCGGCGGTTATATCTGAAAAAGGTGGCTACTTTGCCGAGTCAAAAATTTTAATGAAATTTTGTTAAACAAAATGATTCTCAGGGGTGTTGCAAAATATGCAACATATTTTTGCAAAAATATGCATGTTTTTGCATATATGCAAAAATATGCAAATATGTATATTGCAAATATGCATATGCAAAAATATGCATATGTTTTTGCAACATATATTTTGCAAATTGCAAAATATGCAATATGCAAAATATTGCAATATATTGCAAAATATGCAATGAATATGCATATTGCAAAATATGCAATATGTTTTAATTACATTAAAAAAGCGATGAAGAGAAGGACAAGTTCTGGTGTGCGATAGAGAAGCTGATGGAAAACGTGAAAGACAAGGAAGTTGTTGTGGTAGGATGAGACCTAAATGGACATGTGGGAAGGAGTATGGACGGTTTTGAGGGAGTTCATGGGGGTTACAGATATGGTGTGAGAAATGGAGAAGGTGAAAGGATTTTGGAGTTTGCTGATGGAGCTGATTTGTTGATTTGTAATACTCAGTTCCAGAAAGGGGATAATAAGCTTGTTACATACACGTCAGGTGGGTCAACGACAACTGTTGACTACCTGATGGTGCGTAGGCGAGATAGGGGGAACCTCCGGGACACAAAGGTGATCCTGGGGGAGGAGGCTGTTTCACAGCACCACTTGGTTGTCTGCGACATAAGGGTGAAAGGTGCGAGGAGAGCTCGGCGGGTGAAGTACCAACCGAGAATGAAGGTGTGGAGGTTGAAAGAGGTGGCAGTAAGGGAGGCATTAAAAGAGAGGCTGAGTCGGGTCGAGGATGATGTGGTTGAGCTTGAAAGTGGTTGGATGTCAATGAAAGATAGTCTGTTGGGAGCCATTGGTGAGGTATGTGGATGGACAAAAGGACCACCGAGGCACTCGGAAACATGGTGGTGGGATGATGAAGTTGGAAAGAGGATTGACGAGAAGAGGAAGAAGTTCAAGGAGTGGCAGAAGGCGAAGGGTACGGCAGCAGAAAAAGCAGAGCATGAAAGTTATAAGGCAGCCAAGAAGGCTGCAAAGAAAGACGTAGCAAAGGCGCAGGAGGCATGTAGGAAAATGTTCGGAGAACGCTTGGATTTGAAGAGGGTCAGAGAGCGGTATTCAGGATTGCAAAGCAGATAGCGAAAGAGGTGTGATGTGATGGGGGTGAGTTGCTTGAAGAATGACGTGGGACAAATCGTTGTGGACCCAGATGGAATTAAAGGAAGATGGAAAAGATATATGGAAATGCTGTTGAATACAGAGAATGAATGGGATGGCAACATAGAGATTAACCCAGTTTTAGGACCGGCAGAGAAGATAACTGAGAAGGAAGTTGAGGAAGCGATAAAAGCAATGAAGAGTAGAAAAGCGGGAGGGCCGATTGGAGTTGTGGGAGATATGTTGAAGGCAGCAGGAAGTTGGGGTGTGAAGAGAATGACAGAGATCTGTAATCTGGTGGTGAAAGAAGGCCGCATTCCAGTGGATTGGGAACTGAGTACCCTTGTCCCCCTATACAAGGGGAAAGGTGACCCTCTGGAGTGTGGCTGGTACCGAGCGATAAAGTTATTGGAGCATGGAATGAAGGTATTGGAAAGGGTGTTGCAGAGGAGGATAAGGAAGAAGGTGAAGATCGACGAAATGCAGTTTGGATTTATGCCAGGAAGAGGAACGACAGACACACTCTTTATTGTGAGGCAGTTGCAGGAGAAGTACATGGAAAAGAGGAATAAGTTGTTTCTTGGGTTTGTTGATCTGGAGAAAGCATTCGATAGGGTTCCACGCAAAGTATTGACATGGGCATTGAGGAAGTTAGAAGTGGAGGAATGGTTGATCAGAGTTGTGATGGCAATGTACAAAAGAGCGCGCACAGCTGTAAGGACGAAGGACGGGAACAGTGGTGAGTTTGAGGTGAAGGTGGGAGTGCATCAGGGGTCGGTACTTAGTCCACTACTATTTGTAGCTGTGATGGAGGTGCTGGCTCAGAACGTAAAGGAGGGTTTACCGTGGGAGTTGTTGTATGCAGATTATCTGGTGTTTATTGCGGAAAGTATGGATGGACTGAAGGAAAAGATGAACACGTGGAAGGAATGTATGGAGACAAAAGGTCTGAAGGTGAATATCGGAAAGACGAAGGTGATGGCAAGTGGTAAAGCATGTGGTGAGGTGGAAAGAACTGGGAAGTGGCCATGTGCTGTGTGCAGGAAGGGTGTCGGAGTGAACTCCATTCAATGTACAATGTGCGCTGAGTGGGTTCATCAAAAATTTAGTGGTCTGAGAGGGTCATTAACCAGTGTGGCAGCTTTTTTTGCATACAAGATCGAGGCTCGTGTAAGAGCTAACATTAATCACAAAAAAAACATAAACGGAGGGAGGGGGAGATAAACATAAAACATAAACATTAAAAAAACATTAAAAAAACATAAACATATAACTAAGGGAGGGGGAGACAAGATGGGGAGAGAGAGAGAGGGAAGCACACACGTACAACAGTAGAGAACAGGGACAACGGGAGATCTGTGGGAGGGAGAGGGCTTGGGGGAGAAGGCACGGGAAGGGAGGGGGGGTCGGAGAGGTATAAAGCACATGGACACTGCAAGGACTTCCAGGAAAGAAGTCGGAATTTCAAAAAAGGTGATCTGGGGTGAATTAACGGGGGTAGAAAAGATCAAGGTTTTGGATTGGGGAAGATAAGAGATGTTGGTGAACAGCTGTTTTAAAGACCTGGAGGGAGGAGTGCGATTGAAGAGAGTGAGAGAGTTTGTTCCAGAGGTGGGAGAAAAGAGGAATGAAAGAGTGAAGGTGAGTAGAGAGTCTTGATTTTGGAAGTTTCACCAGAAGAGGGTTGCTGGCAGATCTTGTGCAACCTGAAGGAATATTTGGGGGACAGAGCACAGGCAGAGCTGGGGGAGCTTGGCCGGAGAGGAGTTGGTAGAGGACAGAAAGACCACCAAACCTGCCTGCGGTGAGTGAGTGAAAGGCCCTCGGAGTTAGCTTCATCAAGGGAGATTCCAATGATTCTGAAAGCTTTGGTTTCAACAGCGTGAAGAGCTAGGTGTGAGGCAGGAGCACCGGCCCAGAGGGGAGAGCAGTATTCCATTGAGCTGCGGATGAAAGCCTTGTATGTGGTGAGGAGCTCAGGTGTGCCAAGGAAGGACTTCGCACGACGGAGGATACCCAGTCGGTGACTGGCTTTGGAGGCCAGCTTGCAAATGTGGTTTTCCCAGGAAAGATCATGGCAGATAATGAGACCTAAAAGCTTGAGTGACGGAACTTCTTGGAGAGGATTGTTGAGAAATTAGATTGGAGGGTTTTCCAGTCTCTTTTCGTAGAGACATAGTAAGAGTGTGAGATTTGTCAGGATTGAAAGACATGTTCCACTTGTTTGACCAGTCTGTGATTTTGTCCAGGTCTGCAGAGAGTGAGGAGACTGCTGCCTGCCGATCTGAGGGATGAGGTATGGAGCGGCAGAGAGTGGAGTCATCAGCAAAGAGATAGAGAGGATTTCCAGGGAGTCTGAGAGATCATTGAAGAAGACCAGAAAAAGCATAGGGCGTATAAAACTGCCTTGGGGAACTCCAGCCTGAACAAGAAGGCGAGATGAGAGAAATCCATTCAGGGCCACACGTTGACTACGACCAGAGAGGAAGTCCGCAAGCCCTGCGTGGAGATTTCCATGGATACCATAGGAGGAGAGTTTGGTGAGCAGAGCGGGGTGCCAGACTGTATTGAAGGCACGTGATATGTCAAGGGAGACAGCTCTGATTTCCTGTTTGGCATTCAGGACCTCCATCCATTGTTGAAACAGCAGAAGCAGCATGTCCGGAGTAGAGTGACCTGGTCTGAAACCAAATTGATGATGAGACATCAAGCAATTGGAGAAGAGGAAGGATTTGATATCAGAAGCAATGATGGATTCCATGACTTTGCTGATTATTGGGAGCAGGCTAATTGGTCTGTAGTTGCAAGGATCTGTTTTTGCACATTTTTTGTGTAAAGCGTTGATGTTTGCTGATTTCCAAGCTGATGGCAGATGACATTGAGCAAAAGAGAGGGTGAAGAGAACAGAGAGAGGGTGTGATGGAGCGGCAGAGGAGGATTTTAGGACCTGTGGGTTGATGCCGTCTTGTCCAGCTGCAGAATAGAGTCAAGGTTTAACAGAAACTTCTCAATCTTGTCGGGAGAGAAGGACACAGAGTCCAGGAGCAGCTACATATGACTGGGTAAGTTGGGCACAGAGAGAGACTGGTTTGGGACACAAGATTTTGAGGCAAACACAGAGTTGAGGCATTCAGCTTTTTCACGTGCAGAGTCAGCTGTGTAGCCATTTGAGCTAAGGGAGGGGATGGAGGGGGAACAAACACCAGAAACAGATTTGACCAGATGCCATCAGGATTTGGAGGAGGGAGACAGGTTTGAGAGTTCAGTCTTGAAAGTAGAGAGAAAGTGCTTCCTTGCTCTCCTAAGGGTGGACACACACTTGTTCAGAGCTTTGTGAAAAGAATGGAGATTGCCTTCCATTGGATTTGCCTTCCATGAGGAGAAGGCAAGTTGTTTCAGGGCAACTGCCTCTCCACAAGATTCAGTGTACCATGGATGGGAGGAAGGGTATGACAACTGAAGACGAGATGGGATAAATCTGAGCATGAGAGAGAGCAATTTACTTTGGAAGACTTCCCAGGATGAGTTGATGTCAGAGGCGGTAGAGATGGGAGACCAGTACAGATGATTGATGGCTGCTTGAAGACCGTGCCAGTTGGCCTGAGTGAAATGCCAGACTCGTCGGCGCTGAAGAGGCTGTCTGAGAATGGCCAGAGAGATGTCCACTTTAACAAGCACATGATCAGAAGAACCGATTGGAGCAGAAGAAGAGCAGCAGACATTTGCAGGGAAGTTTGTCATAACCAAGTCTAGAAGAGAAGATACTCCATTGACTGAGATCCGGTCGGGAAATTGACAGATTGAGTCAGCCCCAATGAGTCGCAGATGTCCTTTGCTGAGGTGCCATGGCTGGTGAGAAAAGAACCCACACCGAGCCAGCTGGTATGATGACAGTTGAAATCACCACATATGAGGAAGAGAGAGTTGGGGTGAGTGGATAGAAGTTGGTCCATGTTGTCGGACAACAAGATGCAGATGGAGTCATCACTGTTTGGTGGACGGTACAACACACATATGAACAAAAGGTGGGAGTGATGGGGAAGCCGTAGCCAGAGGTACTCCAGGGGGTGAGGTGGAGATAGGGCAGTGCAGGGCGAGTGAGGAAGAGAGTTTTTGATAAAGATAGCAACCCCACCTCCAGGACGAGGCTCAGGTCTATCATACCGGAGGAGGGAGTAACCAGGAAGAGATATTAAGGAATCAGAGACATCTTGAAGGAGGAAAGTTTCTGTTAAGCAGATTGTCTGGTTTGTCTGAAGCAACCTGTATGGAGAGATCAGTCAGGTTTGAGCGAAGGCCCCAGATGTTTGAGGTCCATACCGTTAAGGAAGAGGAAGGGGGAGCATCGGATACAGGCCAGGGGAGGGATAGGGTGGGGCAAGATGAGGAAGAGGAGGAGGAGGTAGGGAGAGCATTTGATCGTGTGTCGGAGATTTCAGAAGTGCAAGGAGAAAGGGAAGGATGAGGAGGACAAAAGGTGTGATGGTGATTGGATGAGGGACAGTGAGGTGTTGTTTGAGGGGGGGCAGAGTGAGGAAGAAGGTTGGAGGAGATGGAGGTAAGAGTTGGAAGGGAGAGGAAGTGGGGAAGAGGACGCTTTGAGGAGGAGAGGGGAGAATTGGAGAAAAATGGAGGGTGGGGAGACTTGAAGGGGAGGAGGGAGATTTGATTTGAAGGGGAGGAGGGTGGGGACACTTAAAATTGAATAATTATTGTAGCTGAATTCATATTCAGATCTTCACCAAAATCGAAATGATCAGTCCTTTTCACACACACACCTGTCCACCAAGTTTCATCCAATTCCGTCCATAACTACATTCAATTGTAAGGTGTGCACAGAGGGAGCTGCAGATGGGGGAAATGTTGAGTTGGATCTTGGAGACGGCGTGAAGCTGGAAGGTGTGAAAACATTTTGCTATCTCAGAGACATGCTGAATGGAGAAGGTGGATCAGACTCGGCAACGGTTGCTGGAGTGAGATGTGCATGGAAGAAGTTTCGGGAACTGAGTGGTGTGCTGATGAGGAGGGGAGTGTCATTGAAGCTGAAGGGAAAGGTGTATGCTGCATGTGTGAGAAGTGTTATGATTTATGGGAGCGAGACATTGGTCATGAACGTAGAGCAGCAACGAAGGCTGGAAAGGGTGGAAATGCGAATGGTTCGGTGGATGTGCGGAGTGTCGCTGAGAGAGAGGAAGACAAATGATTAATTGCGAAAGATGATGGGAATAGAGCCTGTGATTGATGCCGTGAAGAGGAACAGGTTGAGATGGTTTGGTCATGTGTTGAGGAAGGATGAAAGTGACTGGTTGAGAAGAGTGATGGAAATGAATGTAGAAGGAAGTAGAGGACGGGGAAGACCGAGAAAGACTTAGCTAAAGACGTTGGAAGAAGACATGCGGGCAAGGGGGTTAACAAGGAGAGATGCAGAAAATAGGGCAAAATGGAGAAGATTGTCATGGGGACCGCAAGGCTAACCCCCGCTCTTGCAGGGAAAATGGCCTTAAAATGCATGTTGTTGTTGTTGTTGTTGTGGGTGTTGCAAAATAAATGCTACTTTTTTCCCCAAAGATGAAATGAAGTTTCAATCGGATGAAAATCCAACCAAATGCTTTATTTCATTCAAAAAAAAAAAACTTACGTTTAATACTCATCAATATGTCCACCATTAGCTTCAGAAACCATTTGAAGTCGACTTTTAAAAGATTTTAGCAAAGACACGAACATTAGTCGCAAATATTACAGAGACAACACGCAGGCAACATGTGCGACACGTCATGATGACACGCGCGAAATTTGAATTTTAAAAAATCACGGACATGTGGTCAATACAATCTGGGGGGAAAAAAGTATAATTTATTTTGCAACATGTGGTCAATACAATCTGGGGGGAAAAGTATCATTTATTTTGCAACACCCTATATGATTTCTTTTTTTATCTCCAAATTGTTTATTTGTTCTAGGCTTAATTTCAGAGTACATTGAGACATTAAACTGCGTAAATTTCAATAAAAACTGGAAAAATTGAGGTGTTCGAAAACTTTTGACCGGTAGTGTGTGTATGTATATATATATATGTATGTATATATATATATATATATATATATGTATATATATATATATATATATGTATATATATATATATATATATGTATATATATATATATATATATATGTATATATATATATATATATATATATATATATATATATATATATGTATATATATATATATATATATATATATATATATATATATATATTAGGGTGGTGCTCAAAATAATTAAAAAATTTTTTTTACTGGGACATGGCTTTATGTTGTTCCTTTTGTTCCAAAATGAAAAGACACCAAATATGAAAGCAATCTGATTTTATTTAGGGGTGCCACATCAGCCTTCAAACTAAAGGTGTCTACAAAACTTTTCTATATATGGATCGAAAGCAAAACCAGAAGTTTGTTTTATGAAAATCCACCCTCCACTCACTTTCTTTGTATTCTAGCAAACACAAGTTACAATAGCTGCACAAATAGCACTATATTGCTATGAAAACTCAAATTCAATGATAACAATCCAAATGTTCAGTTCATAAAATGGAGACACCATATCACATAATATTAAAAAACCCAAATATAATGAGAAATGTAACTCCTATTTCTGGGCCTGTTTCACCACTGCTGCCTTCTTGGCATCGGGGTACATCTTCCTGTGAGCAGCAACAACTTGGAGCAGAGCTTGCTTTTGCTCTTCATCCTTTGTAAGGAGCTTATTGTAGTCTTGTATCAATGCGACACCCCTTTCTGCCCTGTCGTTCACCACGACTAAGCCACTGGCGGCTTTCTTTGCTTCCTGAAAGCTGGTTTCTTGCTCCCATGAACCAGGATCCTTATCCATCCAATCAGTTGGAGTCCCTAGGATGCTGAAGAAATGCTTGGTGTGTTTTGTTATGAGGCCAGCGATTGACAGGGCGGTTCCTCGTTTGATAGCTGGTCTCTTTGGAGAGGGGTTTTCACCGTCATTTTTCAATGCTTCAATCATATTGATCTTGCTTTCTTTGTCAATTCTGGTGTCAAAGAATGCAAATGCCACTAGTACTGGGCTCATGTACCACGTGTGGTGGCCAAGTGCCTTCAAGGCTGCCTGAGCCATCTTCTGATTGATTTGTTCAAACTTTTCCAACTTCTTGAAGAGGTTAATGTCATTCAGGGGAGCCTCAATAGCTTGTGGAGCCCGAAACCAAGCCTGTACATACACAAGGCAGACAAAAATGTTGAGGGCTCGGAGTTCTCTCGCCTCTCGAAGTGTCAAGTGGAACTCTGACCGAAACATGAACACCTGTAGTGAATATAGTGCTTTTGCCATCCATCTGGCTCTGTGCATTGCTCCTGGAGCCATGATCCGGATTCCACGAGGTGGGATTCCTCCCATGTAGATGACAGTCAGTTCTAGGAGTTCACGATAATCATCTCGTGGCTGCTGATCTTTCAAACACACAAGAACGTTTTTGCTTCCAACACAGTGTCTACAGATCCCATTGAAGCCTTCCTCTCTGAGAATTGATCGTGAAGAAACTTCCTGTCCTCGGGGTTGGTGATTATGGCCTCCGAATCTGCATGCCTAAGATCAAACGTCTTCTCCAAGGAGGCCTTGAAGGATGCTTCCTTTTTCTCTTGGGTCGCACCACCCCGCTTTGCACCTTTTTGGAGGCTCCTCCATTCTTCATATAGCCTCTCCAAACGATGGATGCAGTGCTGCTTCGTCGTTGTAGGTAGGTGAGCTTTTTCCCAGAACTTCACAACCTCTTCAATGGTGAGGGTTGCACTCTCCCGGGCAGTGCGATTCTCCTTCTTCAGGTGATGGAAAAACAGGACAAGAGATTGATGCACAGTCGGGAGCTTGGCACCTTTGATGGCATCTCCAGAAGTGGACCCAATGAGATACACATTATCCTGAGCCCGAGTTTTCAATGAAACACTGGTACTAGCACATGCCATATCTGCAAAATAAGCAAGAATGTGGGTAAAATCCTGTTAATTCTTACTCCACAGGGTCACTCTCTACAAAAGAGCCACAGTCAATAAGTTAGGCCTACATATTACACACTAAAAAAGCGTACCCCTGACCCCGGGAACCTGTACAAAACATGCATGAAAATTGCCCAGATAGTGATCATAGGAAGTCTCAAAACTGTATGTATAATATATTGTATATATATAATGTATAATGTGTATTTATGTATATTTATTATTTAATGTATATTTACTATATATTTATTTTTAATATTATATTTAATGTATATATATAATTATGTATTTATTTTGTGTATATACAGCCCAAAAAATGGGAATTCCTATTTTTGCATGGGGGAAAATTCATCACTGATGTGGTACCCCTAAATATTATTGGATTTCATTCAAATTTGGTGTGGTTTCCTTTGACACCAAAAGGAACAAAAATAGACCATGTCCCGGAGAAAAGCTGCATTTTGATTTTTTCAAGCCCACCCTAATATTATATATATATATATATATATATATATATATATATATATATATATACATACACACACACACACACACACACACATACACACACACACACACACACACACACACACACACACACACACACACACACACACACATACATACATACAAAGGAAGGCAAAGAGGCAAAGGAAGGATGTGGCGCTGGTATGGCTGGATTTGGAGAATGCATATGGGTCAGTGCCGCCTGCCTTGATCAGGTATGCCATGGATTTCTTTTGGATGCCACGGAGCTTTAGGGATTTTTTGATGGCATATTATGAACAGTTTTGGATGCGGTTTGCGACACAGTCCTATGTAACAGAGTGGCAGAAGTTGGAAGTGGGGATCCCGATGGGATGTACCATCTCCCCTATTTTGTTTGTGCTGGTTATGGAGTTGTTGATACGTGCGGTGAGTGGACATGGGAAAGAAGTGGAGCTAGCCCCTGGTCAGAGGTTGCCAGCAATGTTTGCTTTCATGGATGCCCTGACAGTTGTCCAACAGTCCGCTGATGCAGCAGTAGAGGTACTGGGGCGACTGGAAAGGTTGATGCGGTGGACAAGAATGGGATTTAAAGCAAGAAAGTCGAGGAGTGTGGTAGTGAGACGAGGAGTGGTGGATAACATGCACAGGTTTGAGCTGGGAGGGGAGGTGGTTCCATCATTGGTAGAGGCTCCTGTGAAGAGTTTGGGAAGATGGTATACAGTGGAGTTGAATGATGTGGGAAGAGTGGAGGAGGTCAGAAATAAGCTTTTGAGAGGTTTGAAGAGGATTGATGGATGTGGTTTGCCAGGTAAGTTGAAGGTATGGTGTTTGAAGTTTGGGTTGATGCCATGAGTATTGTGGCCATTGATGATGTATGATATTGCAATTGGGCATGGAGAGAGGATGGAGGTTGTGGTGAGTGGGTTTGTGAGGAGGTGGTGGTGAGTGGGTTTGTGAGGAGGTGGTTGGGAGTGCCACGCTGTTTGACGAACATTGCCTTTTATGGTCAGCGTGGAAAACTTCAGTTTCCCTTGACATCATTAACCGAGGAGTTTAAGGTGGTGAGGGTGCGGGAGTTCATGATGTTGCGGGATTCAAGTGATGCAGTGGTAAAGAATGCTCTCCCAGAGAAGAAGGGAAGTCGGAAGTGGAATGCAAGAGCAGAGGTGGACGAGATGGAGGAGCGGTTGCAACAGGAGGAGGTCATGGGGATGGTACAGCATGGGAAGCATGCTGTATATATTGGAGCATGTTGTAAGCATGGGAAGCATATATTCACTGCACGTGCATCATTCATTCATTCATTCACTCATTCATTCATTCTACCTTTATATGTCATTTATATAAATATATAAATAAATATATAAATATATGATATGAATATAAATGTTATATGAATATATGCTTGTGTGTTTATGTATGTATAAAAAAATAATAAAAACCCACCTTTAGAGGCCATTTTTCCCCTCAAAGCGGGGGTTGGCCTTTTTCGGGCACCGTGGTTGTTGTTGTTTTTTGTTTATGTATGTATGTATCTCTATATTTGTATGTGCACGTGCACCAACTGTAACGCGAACGATAACTGTAAGCTGCGCTTCACTTCCGCTGAACTTGGGGACGGTGAGTGAGCTTTAGCGTGGCTCTTCCTTTTGTATGCATTTTCTACACATATCACACATCTTACACACATATCACGATACATACTTGTCTGATATACATGCCTGTTGTTTCTGTAGACTAAGAAGAAGACCTTTGTTGGTCGAAAGCTTGTCGAAAATTAAAGATCGACCGTCCTGAAGTTACGCCCGCGTCTGCTTTAATCTCCCGATTATATATACAGTAATACCCCGGCCTACGTCATTAATTGGTTCCATAAGCCGTGACGTAACTCGGTTTTTGACGTAAACCGGGCGTAATGCCTCAAAAATGCCTTAAAATGAAGACAAACACCGTAAAACTAGAGTAAACAACTCGCGAAAGTATATAACTATCGCTAAACCTTAAAGAACACTAAAAACACATTTTAGTCATATTTTTTGATGAGTAATGAACACAATTAAAAAATGAATTTGTAAAGAATAATAAGTAAAATTTATAAGATTATGTTATTCACCTTAAACATGGCGTCTCTTCTGAACACAAACACACATTTTAGCAGTCTTAGCCGGCGGCGCTTTTTCAGTGACGGATGCGAGAATACGTTCCCTATCATGAATGATGGTCGATACCGTCGACCGTGGCAGCCCTAAGGCAGAGACTGTGGTGGAAATCAATCAAGTCCACAACTTTGTCCCATAGGTAGGTTTAATAACAATCAGATCTCTGGCAACATCCTGTAGAATATAATCATGCAATATATATCAGGATCTTGGCATCATATAGGAAGGATCGATAATATTAGTCAATGCAAGCAAGCCTAGAATATCTGCATGTACGTACCATCCGAGTCTACATGTCATAGAGTAAATGTCGCAGGAGTGGCCCGGAGCCGCGGACGTCTGAGGTCTTATAGACGCCTCTCAGTGGTTTAAGTGAGCATCACACCTGGGTTCAACTTTGATACATTTTCACTACATTCTCCCCGCCGTTAGAACTACACTGCTGCTAGGCAGGAATCAAGCATGTCCACAGCATTAATTGATTAGTGATGTCAGTCCATGTCAGTCGGTCCATCCGTAGCGGTCAGGGCGGCGAATTGCCCTGCCAGCACGGGTCCGGAAACTACCGGGTACGACATCCCCAAGCCCGGAGTCCCCTGCATCGGAGTAGCCGCTGGAGGCAGGCGTCGGAGGGGGCACCACAGTGCCTTCAGGCAGGGGTGTATCTGGCGACGGGAGGGACGGCAGATGCTCCATAGGCGGAGCATCGGGAGAGTCCATAGACTCGTAAATCGGTTCGTCGATGTGCCCGTAAGGGTCGATGACCCCACAAGGGGCGAGATGGCGTACGGAGACAGTGGACTCACGTCCATCTGCCATCATCACGCGAGCATGCTCGGGATTAGCCTGGAGTAGCTGCACCTTATCCACTCGGGAATCGTACTTGCTCGTGCGAACTGCGCGTTTGAGGTAGGCCGGCCCCGGCGCAGCGAGCCAACTAGGTAAAGATCGGATACTACCCGAGTTCCTTGGGTGGTGGAACAGCCGTTCGTGAGGAGTCTGGTTGGTGGCCGTACATAGTAAAGCCCTGATCGAGTTCAGCGCCGCAGGTAGTGACCAAGCCCATTTATCTAGGCCCCGGCCGAGGGTCCTGAGGCTTAGCGTGACGGCCCTCCATATAATCCCATTGAAGCGTTGGACCTGCCCATTCGCCTGTGGTCTGTACGGGGTGGTATAGCTAGAAGCGACATTATTCTGGAGCAAGAAGCTCCTCACTTCCTGGGACAGGAACACCTCACCCCGATCTGTATGCACGTAGGCCGGATACCCAAACATAGAAAACAAGTTCTGCAGGCACCGTATGACTGTGGCGGCCGTCATATCTGTGCACGTGAAAGCAAAAGGGAATCGCGAGTACTCATCAACGATAGTGAGCAGATAACGAGAGTTACTCGACACCGGCAGCGGCCCTTTGAAATCCATCGCCAATCGCTCCCGCGGTCTAGTAGCCTTGACCAGCGTCCCCATGGGAGGGTTGTAAAAACGCGGTTTGAGTTCCGCACATACAGCGCAGTCGCGACAGACCCGGCGAACGTCCTCAACCGAGTATGGCAGATTACGACTACGCACAAAATGAGCGAAACGCGCCACCCAAGGATGACACATAGTGTCTTGCAAAGCGCGCAGACCCTCCAAAGATATGAGACCCGTACACGTTGCCGGCCTCGATAAGGCGTCGGCGACCAGGGTATCCCTCCCCGGGCGATATTTGATGGTGTAGCAGAAGTCGGCGAGTTCGATACGCCAGCGAGTGATTTTCTCATTCTTAATGCGTTGAGCATTTAAGGTGTCGTACATAAACGCAACGCTCTGTTGGTCCGTGATGATTTTGAAGCATTGTCCGAGCAAGTACGGACGCCAACGCCGAATCGACTCGACGATCGCGCACGCTTCCTTTTCGACAGACGAATGCCTCCGCTCAGCGGAGGTGAGAGATCGTGAAAAGAAAGCCACAGGGCCGCCCCCCCTGGGAGAGAGTCGCCGCTATCGCATGATCCGAGGCATCACTTTCCAAGACGAAAGATTTGCGCTCGTCGATCGTCGCCACAGCGGCGCCAGCGATGGCGGACTTAAGGCCCCAAAAAGCAGCCATGGCGGCAGGGCTCATGGGGAACGCTTCACAGGCCACAATTGGGCGGAGTTTCGCGGAGAAATTTTGCACCCACTTAGAATAATGGGCGAACAGCCCTAGAGCACGTTTTAGTCTAGTAGGAAGACTAGGTCCCCCTGCACCCCCCGGAGATATACTTCTAATCAGTGTTTCTAGATTGGAAAAAATGTGTAGAAAATGACTAGCTATGGCCCCAAGCTGAAAAAATGTCCCACATACCATTTTTATGCAAATTACTGCTGCCATTATCAAAAAAACGATTTTTGACATATCTCAGCCAATATTGCAGATAATTGAAAAATGAAGGTGTCTAGACCCATGTTTTGAAGGGCATAGATCATGATAGAACTATTCATAACATGATTACATGTGTCTATGGTATACTAGTATGCATATTAATGCTGTAATTACAAAATAATCAGTTTTACAAATGATAAGGATACGTTAATACTGCAGATAACTTAACATGGTACATAAGGGGTCTAAACCCAGGTATTTTCAAGGTTAAATGTCAACAAGATGCTCCTGAGTCTTGCATAGGGGCGGGACATTGGCAGTAACATTGGTACCACTCAACTTTTCTTCCCACCATTGACTTTGTATTGCGAGAGATTTTCACTTGCTTATTTAAAGGTTTCTCACCCAGCCCACGTAAAATCTACCAACTCCTGCTGTTAACTCCCAAACATATTTTTTTATGTTATCCAATCACAGTGCAGAAATGACAGACTAGAGATCCAAATTAGTGCTGCTATAGCTGCCATTTTACATTTCCATCCATGTAACATGCGCGCTCGCGCGCTCGTATCAATTGGTAATGTCGCACGCTCGTATCAATTGGTAACGTTGATGTTATTGAATACCTCAGTTGAAAGTTCAGTCTTCCATTCCATCTGTGTGTTGTTCTTGGTATTCATCCTCCAATCTAGCCAGGTAAGATGCTAACTATAATGTTACTCACACTCTTGACTTCAGTTTCTGCATGAAATCATAAACAGGCAGAATAACAGCTGAGCCAGCTAGCACCATGTTAGCTAACGTTAAAGCTAGCCTCATCTATGTACAGTATGTTCCTAATGTCGGTGTAACTTAAACTTTTGTTAATGCCAAACATGAGACATATCTGTTGACTTCTGTATATGAATTGAACCAGAAAGAGGCACGACAGCTGAGCTAGCTACAGTAACTTAGCACAATGTTTCATTGGCCTAGATAGCTAACGTTAGTGTGGAAGAATTTAGATGTTTTAGCTATTAGCACTTTTGATGCCACTAAACATGGTTTAGTCAGCTAAAAAGTACCCTAGTGTAGAACATGACTCAGAACCTCTGTTACCTCACTGAAAACTCAGAGCCTCCTTTCACAGGCACTTTTAACATCATTCGTGATTTCTTATTTGTCATTTAACAGTGATGGTAGACATCGACAGCAAGCATGCCCAAAAGAAAACGGAGTGTAGAACCTGCAGCCCAAAGCTCTCCTCCTACATGCATCCTTCATGTACCATCCATGTCTGATCATGGGGATTTCACGCCCCTCCGTAAAATTAAAGGATCTGCTTCAGAAAAACTGCAACTGCTTCAAAAGATCCGGGATAGACGTCTCAACCAACCGCATGACTCCCCATGTCGTATGCAATCAGTATGTGATCAGATCCCGGCAACTCTTCCTGATGACCTAGAAAGAGTAGGATATCACAGCAAGTGTTATAAGCACTTTGTCCGCCACTTTCATCGTCTGGGAGATGATACAGAACCAGGGCCATCAACCTCATCATGGCATCACTCTCCTCGTAAACCAGGAGGTTCTGCTGAACCCATCTTCCCGCCAGAGTGTATATTTTGTGAGAAAGTTGAGACCAAAGATGCTCATCGCAATACTGAGAGGCCTACAACCTTCCCATCCTTTAAAAACAAAGAAAATGCATGGGAGCAAATCGAAACACGGGCTGAGAAAATGGGTCTCTATCGACTCCATCGAAAGGTGAAAAACAAAGACCTCTTTGCATGTGAGGCCAAACACCATCCGTCATGTTTTAAAGCTTTCCGCACAGCATTCTACAACTATGAGCGTGCGATTCACAGAGCCGAAGCACCAAAGGAGCAGGCTTGCATGTCAGCCGCCCATGAAAAGGCATTCAACTCAGTACTGGAACACATTCAAACCCAGGTCATCCAGCAGAATAAAGTTCTACAGCTTTCTTCCTTGCGCTTGCTCTATGTCGAGGAACTGAAACTGAATGGATATGAGAACTCAAATTATCGGTCAGAGAAACTACTGAAACGCCTACAGAATGACCCAATCAAGGAGCATATCCACTTCACGAAGGTTGATCATGACAAATGTGATGTCATTTCTTTCTGGCTTGTGCACAGCTCAAACATAACAGTTTCCAATGCTACCTGGATACAGGGTCAGGGAAGCATCGCCAACTTGTCAACGTCTCTGAGCTGGCAGAATCCCTGGGAGAGGACTACTGTGCCACTCTCCTGGGGTACTATGTGTTCAGCGGAGAAGACTGCACCAGTGCCTTCAAAGGGAAGGGAAAAGTCGGGCCCTTGAAAAAGCTGGAGAAGAATCCCAGGTTTCACAGGGCATTCGGTGAACTGGGTGACAACTGGGATGCCAACCCTGAGGTGGAGAGGCAGTTAGAAAAATTCACCTGTGTGATGTACGGCCAGAGTCGCGAGTCATCAGTGGACATTGTCCGTGCCAAGCTGCTACGAAAAATGGTGGGAGAGGACAAGACCCTCACATCCAAGTCCAAGGTTGATCTGGCTCGCCTTCCTCCATGCCAGTCTGCCCTGAAGCCGCACATCCAGCGTGTGAACCACCGCGTAGCATTGTACAAAAGAGCCGATCAACCTATCATCGAAAAGCCAAAACCTTATGAGGAGCAAGGATGGATAAGGACTGATGAAGGACTGTTGAAACCAATGTGGTCCAGTGGTCCCATCCTACCAACCTCACTGGTGGATCTTCTGAACACAGGAGAGCACGAAGAGGAGGAGGAAGAGGAAGGAGAAGAAGAGTTTGACTCTGACGATTTCGATGAAAATGATGATGACTGACTCAGTGTAGAATCACTAATGCTAATGATGTTTATCTAAAACAAGCAAGAGAAGAGTGGTCACATTGAGTGCTAGGACTATTTTGACAGTTGTAATATTTAGAAAAATAAAACTTTGTGTTAACGTCTGTGTAGACGGACCTTAATATGAGTCTATTATTTCGTAAAACTGTGATTATTTTGTAAATAAAGCACTAATTAGCATACTAGTATACCATAGACACATGTAATCATGTTATGAATAGTTCTATCATGATCTATGCCCTTCAAAACATGGGTCTAGACACCTTCATTTTTCAATTATCTGCAATATTGGCTGAGATATGTCAAAAATCGTTTTTTTGATAATGGCAGCAGTAATTTGCATAAAAATGGTATGTGGGACATTTTTTCAGCTTGGGGCCATAGCTAGTCATTTTCTACACATTTTTTCCAATCTAGAAACACTGATTATAAGTATATCTCCGGGGGGTGCAGGGGGACCTAGTCTTCCTACTAGACTAGTTTCAGCGAAGCTCGATCGCAGGGCGGGGCCATATCGAGCAAGGGTCGCAGACGCTCCTTATCTGGAGCAACAGAGCCATGGGTCACGGTGTACCCCAGAAGATCTATCGTGCGCATGGAGTAACGACACTTAGCCTCATTCATGGTTAGGCGATACCTCTGCGTGACCTCGAGGAAGCGCTTCAGATTTGCATCATGATGCCCCTGGTCATGCCCGCAAACCGTAAGATTGTCCAGATATACAAAGACATCGGGCAAGTTCTCCTTAGCGATGAGGTCGTCCATAGCCCTCTGAAAACAAGAACCCCGTTCGTCACCCCAAAAGGTAGTCGGGTGAACTGGTATAACCTTTGACCCGATTTAAAGGCGGTATAGATGCGGTCGGCCCCGGAGATGGGGATCTGATGATACGCACTACGCAGATCGAGAGTGCTATAGACCGAGTACTGGGCCACCTGTCGAACCAGGGCGTCCATCCCCGGTAGGGGGTAGGCGTCCAGCTGTGTAAATCGATTAATCGTCTGCGAATAGTCGATTTCCATGCGTTTGCGATGCGCTTCACTTCGTACCACTAAGACCTGGGCCCGCCACGGCGACCGGCTAGGTTCTATGATACCTTCCTTTAAGAGCTGGGCCGTTTCTTCCGCAATGAATTGCGCGTCAGCTCATGAGTAGCGCCGCGATTTTACCGCTACAGGTGTGCAGTCCGTGGTCATATTGGGGAACAGCGACAGAGGCTCAATTTCCATCCCTGTGAGTGCACACACAGCAAGCGTATCAGTACCACCAAATTCCATTTCCAAACGTCCATGTCGCTTAAGAAAATCATGTCCTAACAAAATATCAGCACATAATGCAGGTAAGACCATGAGATGTACATCTGGAAATATTCGTCCCTTTATCGCAAGCTTCAATCGACATTCCCCTTTTGTGCTGAGCCTAAGCCCTTGGGAGGCCATAAAGATCTGACGTCTTGTCCCAAGGATCGGCCATCCATGTTTTTGCACCAGTCGATGATCGACATAACTATCTGTGGACCCCGTATCGATTAAAGCCCGAGCAAAAATTCCCTCGATCATAAGTGGGATAATGGCCTGAGCCAGACCAGGTGGTCCGGCAGGTGTCGAGCCATCCGAGCGAGACGTTCGCGCCTCGCGTGTAGATCCAACGCCAGCTACAGTTCTCCGTTCGTTCGAGCAGCCTCCGGAGGGAGGAGGGCGCTCGTGTCAAGCGCGTAGTTTCAAAGCCAACTGCAGTTTTCCGTGCCAAAGCAGGAGCTTGTAGTTCGTACGAGCAGCCTTTGGATGGCGCTAGAGTCACGCGCGGAGTCTCAAAGCCATCATGAGACGTTCGGATACCGGCCAAGGATGGTCGCTCCGCGTTCGGTCGTGTTTGCGCCATTTGTTTTGGCGGCCCAATGAATCTCACCAAGGTCCGGCGCGCAGCCAGGGGCCCACGAGGAGGTGCGCCACTCATCAAAGTCAGGTGAGGCGGCCCGCTCTGTGCTCGGCCCTTTGGCTCGGCGGTAAGCACATTCATTGTCGCGCGAGTTTGTTTGCCCCGCGCAGCTTTTCGGCAAACTTTTGCAAAGTGCCCTTTTGTCGAACACAAATGACATATCGCTTCCCGAGCCGGGCACGCTGACCTGGGATGTTGTCGATTCCCGCAGAAATAGCACGTAGCGTTTCGTCCAGGCTTTGGTCCTGCAGCTGTGGCTGCCGCCAAACCAGAATCTGGGTCCTCCTCAGGAGAGGCCAGGGGTTCCGGCAGTGATGTCGAGTCGGCTCCCACATCCTCGGCGGTAGCTCTCTCCGGTCGGGCTTGACGAGAAGTCCCCGCAGTGACATGCGTGTGGTCATACGCGTCAGATTGTTCCCGAGCCTGAGTGTAGACGTGAGCCAGCCGTAAAGCTTCCGTGAACGTCAAGTCCTCAGCTTCAAGAAGCCTTTGTCTAACGGTTGAAGAGCTGATTCCTGAGACAAAAGAATCGCGTACAAGATCATCTTGAACTTGCTCATGTGTGCGTACCTCCGGAGCACTATCAGCAAGCAGACGTCGCAGTTCTTGTGCGAAATGATCCAGCGTCTCAGTGGGCTGTTGACTCTGCATTGCGAGCAGATGCCGGAATAAACCACACTTCGTTTCTTAATGTAAATTCGTTTTAGCTCTGTCACAGCTGCATTGAATGTAGTACACTGTTCGATTCCCCTGTAGACGCTATGGTGTACTTTAGTCTGAAGTACTTCTAATTTCGTTTCATCAGTGACAGCGGCGTCCTGGGCTTTGAACTGATTGTCCAGAGTCTTTAGCCAATGCGTCAGCTCCGAGCCAGAATCCGCTGCTTGTGGGTCGGCTGCAAATTGCGGCACCTGGATCATCCGGTGTCCCGCCATGTCGTTCGCCTCTTGTTCTCGAGTGGATGGCGAGATTGATTGTTATTGATTGTTATTAATTGTGGTGGAAATCAATCAAGTCCACAACTTTGTCTCATAGGTAGGTTTAATAACAATCAGATCTCTGGCAACATCCTGTAGAATACAATCATGCAATATATATCAGGATCTTGGCATCATATAGGAAGGATCGATAATATTAGTCAATGCAAGCAAGCCTAGAATATCTGCATGTACGTACCATCCGAGTCTCCATGTCATAGAGTAAATGTCGCAGGAGTGGCCCGGAGCCGCGGACGTCCGAGGTCTTATAGACGCCTCTCAGTGGTTTAAGTAAGCATCACACCTGGGTTCAACTTTGATACATTTTCACGACATCGACCTTATCGCGAATCGGTAAATATCAACAGAGGGCGCTCCACCGCAAAGCATGATGGGATCAAAAAGGGGGCAAACGTAAACACGAACCCAGAAGAGGAAGCGTCTGTCTACAATCGACGCTGTGTTTACGGAAAGGAAGATGGCTAATGTGAAGGAAATTCAGCGTTTTTTGGCATTAAAATCCAGCGATTTAAAGAAATATTTGAGGGAAAGGGGGGTTCCCATTGGAGAAGAGAAACAACCTGCTTATGCAAGAACAGTTCCTGAATGTTGAAACCTCGATCGGCCATACAAATATCGCCGGGCTGGAACTTGTCTACAATGTTCGTCATCTTTACAATTTTTTTGTCCGATGTGTTTCCTCCTGTAGGTTTGGAAATGTATGAAATTGTTCCACTAGGTATAATACCAACAAGGCACTTGGGAGTAGGTCTTGACTTATATTGGCTGTACACTTGCAAACAAAACTTGGGAGATGGTGCTTTGTCCTAATCCAAAGCGAAATGCGAGGTCCTCATCGCGAAGATTAAGCCGAAGCTTCATGAGTGTCATGAGTAGTTGATCCTCTAAAGATTGAGATCGCTTAACTCCGAGTTTTGTAGTATTGTTTATTTGCCAGGTCTTGTCTTCCATTGATAATTTCCCCTTATAATAATGAAGGTTCTGTGCATGAGGGGATACTTCTGCTAATAACCACTTAAACAGGTCATAACTAGGTAAACCTGTACACCTATAGAGTTTCACAAGTTCATCACAGTTTGCTATGTCCTAAACAGTAAGCTTCTTGTTACATACTGCAATGGCGGCTTTCAGTTTTGCGACGGTGTCCATGGCTTGCAAATACTGGCTCATGAGCTGATCACAGTTAATTTGTTAATTTGTCACAGTAAAAAAGTCCTAAAAGTAGTTTAAAGTTTTAAGGATCACGTAGTGTGTCAATGTAAACAAGCAGTCTGTCAGTGACAGCGACCGCCGGCGGCGCTTTTGCCCCTTTCCGATCCCATGACGCATTGCGGTTCCGATTCGCGATAAGGTCTATGCGCTATCACCGACACTTTTTCACATTTTTCATACCTTTTAGTCAGATTTAACTTATCTTCCATCGTAACCACATTACGCTTGGAAACACTAGCACTATCCTTCTTTGGACACATGGCTAACACACACAGTAAAGGAATACTGTACGTCGCCTCTGTTTTGAATGAGAACCAGTAGCTGCGCGTATGTACAGTATACTGTCCGTACATTTTTTTGTATTTTTAATGTGCTTTTTATTGTATTTTAAATTGTATTTAGCTTCTTTTATTGTTAATTTATGTGCTATTTTATTTATTTTAAATATATTTTTAAGGAAAAATTATTTTTTTTCACGTCCGTAGGAGTGACGTAAAGTCGCACATAATGACGTTCGCTGAACTGAAATTTACTCTGGAAGAGTGGCGTAAAGTCGGATTTGACATTGGTCGAAATGGTGTAAAACGGGGTATGACTGTTTATGTATATATATATATATATATATATATATATATATATATATATATATATATATGTATGTATGTATGTATGTATGTATGTATGTATGTATGTATATATACTAGCTGAGGTACCCGGCTTCGCCCGGGTTGAATAAGAATAATACAAATATATGATGAAAAGAACGTATATTTTAGAGCAATATCACAGTACATTTCCTACATGACGTTTTGTCAATTTTCAATTTCTCAAAACCTTTTGGTATACAACATTTCTGGTTTTCTTACTTGGTGCCAAGACATAAAGATTGCTTGGTTTTCCAACCCTCGAGCAGCCCACGTACAGCTGGCCATGGGAAGTACCGGCATTGCCGGTGGGGGAGGGGAGAAGAGGGGGGGAGGGGAGAAGAGGAGGGAGGGGGGGAGGGGAGAAGAGGGGGGGAGGGGAGAAGAGGAGGGAGGGGGGGAGGTGAGGGAGGGGGGAGTGGAGGAGGAGGGGGAGGGGGGAGGTGAGGGGGTGGAGGGGGAGGAGGGGGAGGGGGGTGAGGGGGAGGGGGGAACGGCTAGCTTGGCAAGCGATAGCAGGCTTTTTACTTTTATTTTTACCTCAATGAGGGCTATATATATAGTCCGTGCTTGGAGTCTTCAAGTTCAACATAAAGTTTTTTTATGAAAAATAATGCAGATGTATAACAATCCACCAATGCAAGTTCAGAAATGAATGCAGATCCTTTACTTTGCGATACAAACGCAATTCCCGCCATTTCCACTCACGATCGAGGCCTCCACAGTGACCGCGCCTCTGCTTCCTCCTACAACTTCGTCTCACTTCTTTCACTCAAAATGCACGAAATTCTGCCGCATGAAATTATGTAGAGGCCTCGTCGGGGGGATATAAGGTAGATAAGGAAGGCGTTGTAACAGAAGAATCAAAATAAAAGTGGAAGAACATAAGGAAATGGGAGCTATTCTCACCCACAGCCAAACCCGACAAACCATTGCAATACACCCCGAACGTCTAGCGCCGCCACAAATTACACCATGGAATTGCAGCTGGCGTGGTTTTTTTAAACCATTGATATTAAAATAAAATGTAGCCTAAAACCACCGAGATTTTATGCTGATTCCGAATCTGTGTCAAACTTTTCTCCGATGTGTAGTTCTTGAGTTATAAGCGGACACACACACACACACACACACACACACACACACACACACACACACACACACACACACACACACACACACACACACACACACACACACACACACACACACACACCTCCTTTATATATATATATATATATATATATATATATATATATATATATATATATATATATATATATATATATATATATATATATATATATATATATATATATATATATATATATATATATATATATATATATATATATATATATATATATATGCATATGCAGGGTGAGCCAGAAATAGTCATTTTTGAAATTCGTGTGAAGGAAATAATAAATTCTATTTCAAAATATATTCATTCATGATATTGAAGTACATCACATGCATTTTTATTATTTTTATGTTTTACTGATTTAGTTTTATTTTTTGCATGCAAAACACTTGAGTGACCATGTGGAACTGGTCGGGTGAAGAACGCGCTTTCGCTATCAAAGCTTTTTAGAAGAATAATGATCGTGCAACTGCTGCACAACGTCAATTCAAACTCCATTTCAATGTTCAACGTCATGGAAATGTGCCGCCTGTTCCTGCTATCAAGTTATGGGTTCATAAGTTTGAGAGGACCAGTTCAACTTTAAAAGAGAAACCGCCGGGAGCACCCAAATCGGTAAGAACGGCACAAAACACTGAGCGTGTAATGGAGTCAGTTTTGAGAAGTCCGCATCGCTTCAGCCGAAAGCATGCATCAGCCTTAAGAATTTCTCACACGTCACTGCGCCGCATATTGCAGAAGGATTTAAACTTTTATCCCTCTAAAATTCAAACTGTCCAGGAATTAAGCCAAGATGATAAGATTGCCCACAATAATTTTTGTGAGGGAATGCTTTCATTTATGGACGTAAATGAAAACCAAAACATTGCTAACAATTTGTTCATGTCTGATGAAGCACATTTTCATCTGTGTGGCTATGTCAACAAGCAAAATACTCGTTTTTGGGCAGCCGAAAACCCAAGAGAAATGCACACGAAACCGTTACACAGTCCCAAAGTCACAGTGTGGTGTGCACTTTCGTTGTTCGGCATCATAGGGCCTTACTTCTTTGAGAACGATAACGCAAATGCCATCACTGTTACTGCAGCTCGATATACTGATATGGTTTCTAACTTCCTCTCCAGAGAATTAAACAGATTTGCAGAAGTGAGTCCAATGACGTGGTTTCCGCAAGATGGTGCAACCTCCCACACCGCAAGAGTGCCAATGACTACTGTAAGGGCACTCTTTCCAAAGCATGTCATTTCCAGAAACGGCGATATTCCATGGCCAGCGAGGTCACCCGATTTGACTGCATGTGATTATTTATTGTGGTCATATCTAAAGGACAAAGTGTATGTTAACCGTCCACAAACTCTTCATGAACTTAGGGAAAACATCAGATGCGAAATCAATGATATTGACGTGGCCATGTTGCAGAATGTCATGAATAATTGGCGTCCAACATTGGAGGAATGTGTCAGACGAAATGGTGCGCATCTCCAAGATGTTATTTTCCACAAATAAATGGCATGTTATGTACTTCACTTTCTTGTCAGAATTTGTTTTGAAATACAACTTTTTATTACCTTTACACGAGTGTATCATAACCATATTTCTGGTTCACCCAGGAACATATATATATTATTCACCTTTTTTTTTACAATGAGTGCTGAGTGTTCCAAACAAGGAACCATACACATACATACATACATACTGTCGCGTAACCGTGATTAACACCACAGTTACGGATGACCGATTTGCGAGACTTTAACTCCCGAGGCGAACACTCAATGGCGGACTCAAGTTCAACACCAACGCGCGGAATGGCGGGGCGCAGCGAAGGCTCCGCAACCTTATCTATTAAAATCAAACACCCAGGAAAACTGCGTTCAGATATTATGTACAAAAAGTAATATAAGGGTTTATTAGGAAAAGTAAAGCCAGTGAAAAAGCCCGCCGGTAAATCTAATAATTCTAATAAACCTAAATCGGGACGTCCCCACACGACTGACAGCAAACACAAACGAGGGAGATTAATCACGAAAATAACACGTCCCGTCGTTCAAAATATACGCGGAGATCGGGCTTATCTGTCTTTGTCGTCTTGTATTGTTGGTGTCCAGCACCGCTCCTTCCGGCCCGATCGCACACCACGAGGCCCCTCGCTCCAAGCACCACGCGTCCGACGCAGGCCAGCGGCTCCACTTGACCAGGGACAGGAAGGACTCCTTTCAACTCCACTCGACTCGACGCGGGAGTGCTGGCAGCCAAGTGCCAACGAACTGCTCAGTGCCAACTGGGTGTGTGCTCTCGTGTGTCTCCTGCGACTCCCCACAACCCGAACTGCACTCGAACTGCGACTGGAATGGCGTGTCCTCTCCAACTCTCCACCACCGCTCAACTCAACTCAACTGCCCGCGTCTGCTCAGAGAGACTCAACTCAACTGCCCGCGTCTGCTCAGAGAGACTCAACAACTCAACTCGCGAACTCTTCCGTGTGACTTGCGACTCAACTCCTGAAATGGCGTCCGACCGTCGCCTATATTGGTGGCCGATGACGTCACATTGCGCACTCCTCAGCCAATCAAAGCCTCCCGCGACTCCTGACATCTCCCCCGTTACGCGACCCTGCGGTCCTGGCATAACACGTGCCGGCCAGGTTTGTAGGCCTTTGGAGGTGTACACGGTGGCGGCCAATCATGGCGGTGTTTTTGACCTGGTTTCCTGTCAATTTAATACGAAGTCCTTGTCAGGGAAAGGGGATTATTTAATGTTGCGCTAAGGACCTAACTAATGTTTATGTGGTTTGCAGTGCCATAAAGGACAAAGGTTTGATTACTAGGTGATACTCACAGGGGCGTTACCTTTAATCCCTCACTATTTAACACTCGGACCTCCAGGTAGATCCACAATCATACATCTTACCCCGACAAACGCCTAAACATCAAGAACTTATTACATGTAGAGTCCCTGTCACGACAGCCGAATACCTACCTATTCAGATCTACCTAGCTCTAGATGTTGCATTACCAAATTCATAACACAGCCCCCCCCCTGGAACCGTAGCTCCTGCAAGGTTCACCGCAGGGCTACCATTCCAGCCTTAACACTTACTGTCACACACTTAATTAACCTATGAAATAAATCAGGAAGGGCTGTGGGAAGTGAGTCGGACTACCTACCTACACTTCCTTAACATGCTGAACCCCTTAACCATCATGCAAGTATGTACATCTTCTTCGTTGTTCCTGTGGAGGGAGGAAACAACAACACACAACACTAACTTAACCACAAAACTTAACCATCTTTCCAAAACTCAAAACTCTAACCTTTGTACATACCCCGGTCTACAGACCGCGTCCCCCGGTGGATGCCACAAGACACAACCTTACCTGCGGGGCCATCCCCAATGCATCCCCCTAAATTTTCCACGGCCCTGTCCAGATGTTACAGGTGAGTGACACGGCTCGGTGGATTTCGCCCACATTCATGCTACACAGACCCCTTACCCACTCATTCTCATTCCATAGGTCATCAAGGCATTTCAAAAATCAATAAGGTTCTTCTTCAATACACCCCCCTGCAGGACCATGGCATTGATGTCATTCACGTGTGTGTGCATTCCTCAACTAGGCAGCGGGGAGGTACCGCACAAAAAGATGGTGGGGGCGCATCAGGCTGTGGTGCCCGCAGTCCCAAAAAACAAGTCAACCGACTTACAAGTTCATTGCCCCCCCCCCCTTTACCTCTTGGCCCCATGACAGCCCAACAGCCCCTTTCCGCCGTTACCTCGCCGGTGAGGGTCTCCACACACACCAGGCTCCTTTGCCTCCTGCTTTCGCGCAGCAACACGGGTCACCGGGGGACTTCCTCACCCCGCGGCGCCCAACCAGACCCTCCACCGACGAGCTCCAATTTCCAGTTACCACCGGCTGCCAGGGGTAATTGCCGCAGAGGGGGGCCCGCAGGCATCGCTCCTCAGAGCTTGCTCTGTACCTGCGGACACACACACCTTCCCCACCCACAAGACCCCAAAACACACTTCCTCCCCCACTGCCATTCAATTCTCCACACAACTCAGCACAATTCAGTACAATTCCATAGATGGTGTAAAAGGTGTTACAAGGCTTGCCATGGCCTGCTACATGTGAAATTCCCCCAGTTCACATTTAAACCATCACATCTTCCCAAAAGCACATTTCCAAAAGCACAATTATCACCCCTCATTATCTCCAATAATCATCACTCACTCTCCAGGTTCCACTCTCACGACCACATCAAAACACCTAACCACAACACAAAAACATACGCCACCCACAAGACACTGTGTGGCTCCCATTCCATCCCCTCACCGGCCATGTCATCACTCACACCCGCCTCCCAACTCCAATTTACATGTCCCCAATTTTCAAAGCAAGTCCTGAAGCCTGGGACAGTACTCCTCAAAACACTCACCTCAAGTGCAGGTAGTTGCAGGTTGGTCAGGTCCAAAAGCGTCATCCACCCTTCACAATCCCAAAATTTCACATTGGGCCTACCAAATACTTCCAAATTTCTCTTTTGTCCCCACTACACTGGCAGGTATGTGGATCCGCATCCAACGGTGATCATCACTACACAACTACCTGTGGCCACGACAGCTCTGCACCTCTACCGTGCAAGGGTCACCGGGACAAGGTGAGCAGTCAAAACGCCAACATGGCCCATGAGTGTCCATAAGGGCGCGACCCACCATCCATCCTTCGGCCCCCCTGCGAGGAACACAGCTGCAGCAGCCCCAGCTGGCCAATGTGGTGAGCACTTGCTGCCACAACACACACTACCGCACACACAACCTCGGCCCTGGGGGGCACGGTCGCAGTGCGTGGCATCCCTACAGCCACGTCCCCTGCACCTCCCCATCATCCCCCAGTCCGACTACAGAACTGCAGCCCCCCAGTGCTCACCCACACTTGACCACACCAAGGTCCAGTCAACAGCCATGCTCCACCAGGAGACCCACCCAGAAGACATGGTCCACACACCTCGGACACGCACAGCACCACGTTGACCCTCAGGCTACACAACTACATCCCCATCATCCCGCGTCCCAAATATTAGCACAGTTGCCCCCGCCACCAGTTGAAAGCTGTATCTTGCTACCCTATTAATTTAATCACAGCCTCCAACACTTTGGTCTACACACCTGGATCAATAATGGCGTCACTATACAGTGTCCACCATGGCATTTCACAATCCACCCTTAAATTTCCATCTAACCCACAGATTACCCATGCCAACCATTTGTCACATTTCACTAACCTCACCAAAGAAGGATGCTTTGCCATACACATGCCAGCCGAGCATGGCCCATATGCTCGGCTCGTTACACATCTCCCGATTCACATCCCCATGGCTCTCTTCCCAACCCGAGAGTCCATAAATCACAACGGAGCATCTGTGGAAGGTCACTCACACCATCGCGTTCCACAGATGCCCCAATGGTTGTCCGGCAGGCTATCTCCATCCCTGTCCATTCGGTTTGACCCGCGTCCATAGACCAACCACCATGCCAGGTCACCACATGCTGGTTGTCCCAGAGTCCCTGGAGGAGAGTGTCAGGTCGCATGCCCGGGTGATCACTACATCAGGCCCAAGCTGGCCATCTGCGGTGCCACCACCAAAGCGCGACCCACAACACCTCCCCCTTGTGGTCCTCAATATTTGCCATCCCAGGCTTGAGAAACCACCTCGGACCTCCCTGGAGGTCTTAACCCCCACCAGGGTCCGGTGACCCTGCCGGCCCGAGCCACCAGCTCGGACGGCGCCCCGACGGACAAGGGACGCCACACTCCACCAGACCCCCCGTGGGACCCAGGTCGTACCTCGACACCCAAGGCTGGACCCCACGTCCAAATCTCGCCATCACAGCCCCCCAGCTGGCCGGCATACCCAAATTTTGAAAGGGGCAACTTTTGCCCGAGGCCATCACCCATGACCTCTCCATGTCCAAATCCCGCAGCCCGGGGACCAATCCCCACCATGGTTGCTCCAAATCAATTTCCCATTGTAATTTTATTTTACAAATTTTCATTCCCATTGCCAACCCGCAGCTGCAGGGAACAACCTCTACCACCGGTTGTTCTGCCCCTCCCTGCAGTTGATCCAAATTCCCTACAGGGACCAAATCTCCAGAAGCTCTATCTCCCGATCCTCCAAGATCCAAATCCAGCCCGGAGCCAACACACTCCCCCAACTGGTTGTCCAATTTTGGAGCCTCTGTTTCCAAATAGCAGTGTACAGTGAGCGTCCCCTCGGTCATTCCAACCACCTCCTCGGACCAACTCACCTCTTCCCCCAGACTCCTTTGGGCCTGAACAAGCTCTACCTCCATGGGACTGTCACAGGTCTCCAGCCGCTGGATCAAATCATCCTCATCATTACAAATCATTCCTGGCCCCGCCAGGCTTTGATCAATATCCCCAATAAATACCTGGTCCGGCTCCATTGCATGGACCCCCAAAAACTCTACCCCCTCTTGCTCCGCACCACCGCCCTGGTGCTGCACAATTCCAAATTCATCCCCCGGTTGGGGTGTTGTGACATCCACACGGTCCCGATAAACAACCAGGCCAGAATGTGGGAAACATTCCCCATTACAACTCTCACATTCCAAATTTCCTTCCCCGCTCACCTGTGGACTCTCCACGTTTACCTGCAGGCATTCCCCCTCTACCTGTACACATTCCCCATCCACCTGTGGACATTCCCCATCCACCTGTGGACCTGCGGTCTCCCCATTTACTTCAATTGCCATTCCCTGTGCAATTCCCATTTTATTTGCCAGCCCATTAATTTTAATACTCAATCGATCACTCATTTCCTTTATTCCTTCCCTCCATTCCTTACTCATTTTATTTTCCAGCCCGTCAATTTTTCGAAGCAATTGACCCAACATCTGGTCGGTTGTCGGGGCCGTTCCTACTGCTCCCGACTCCCCGGTGGGGGAGGGGGATAAGTTGGTGCTCGGGACGAGGGAGGTTCCAAGGCTCACCTCTGCATCTAATTCCCCTATTTCCGGCTCACTCCCGACGCTGACGGAGGCCTCGCTGCGTACTTCCATCTCATCAATTTCCGACATCCGCTTTCCGGAAGATTGTTTCCCGCGCGCGTATTTATTTTAATAATTCCTGAAACAATTTAAATTTGACGAAGACACGATATCGCGCTCCGTTTGCCCGATTGATTATTAAATTTCTCCGCCTCGACTATAAAAATTTTGCGTTCGAACGTCGGGCGCAATGTACGCCCGACCGTGTCGATGTCTCCCCGCGGACAAAAAAATTTGTCCGACCGTGTCGATGTCTCGCCGCGGACAAAAAAATTTGTCCGACGGGTTCAAATCCTACACTCCTGACACCACTTGTCGCGTAACCGTGATTAACACCACAGTTACGGATGACCGATTTGCGAGACTTTAACTCCCGAGGCGAACACTCAATGGCGGACTCAAGTTCAACACCAACGCGCGGAATGGCGGGGCGCAGCGAAGGCTCCGCAACCTTATCTATTAAAATCAAACACCCAGGAAAACTGCGTTCAGATATTATGTACAAAAAGTAATATAAGGGTTTATTAGGAAAAGTAAAGCCAGTGAAAAAGCCCGCCGGTAAATCTAATAATTCTAATAAACCTAAATCGGGACGTCCCCACACGACTGACAGCAAACACAAACGAGGGAGATTAATCACGAAAATAACACGTCCCGTCGTTCAAAATATACGCGGAGATCGGGCTTATCTGTCTTTGTCGTCTTGTATTGTTGGTGTCCAGCACCGCTCCTTCCGGCCCGATCGCACACCACGAGGCCCCTCGCTCCAAGCACCACGCGTCCGACGCAGGCCAGCGGCTCCACTTGACCAGGGACAGGAAGGACTCCTTTCAACTCCACTCGACTCGACGCGGGAGTGCTGGCAGCCAAGTGCCAACGAACTGCTCAGTGCCAACTGGGTGTGTGCTCTCGTGTGTCTCCTGCGACTCCCCACAACCCGAACTGCACTCGAACTGCGACTGGAATGGCGTGTCCTCTCCAACTCTCCACCACCGCTCAACTCAACTCAACTGCCCGCGTCTGCTCAGAGAGACTCAACTCAACTGCCCGCGTCTGCTCAGAGAGACTCAACAACTCAACTCGCGAACTCTTCCGTGTGACTTGCGACTCAACTCCTGAAATGGCGTCCGACCGTCGCCTATATTGGTGGCCGATGACGTCACATTGCGCACTCCTCAGCCAATCAAAGCCTCCCGCGACTCCTGACATCTCCCCCGTTACGCGACCCTGCGGTCCTGGCATAACACGTGCCGGCCAGGTTTGTAGGCCTTTGGAGGTGTACACGGTGGCGGCCAATCATGGCGGTGTTTTTGACCTGGTTTCCTGTCAATTTAATACGAAGTCCTTGTCAGGGAAAGGGGATTATTTAATGTTGCGCTAAGGACCTAACTAATGTTTATGTGGTTTGCAGTGCCATAAAGGACAAAGGTTTGATTACTAGGTGATACTCACAGGGGCGTTACCTTTAATCCCTCACTATTTAACACTCGGACCTCCAGGTAGATCCACAATCATACATCTTACCCCGACAAACGCCTAAACATCAAGAACTTATTACATGTAGAGTCCCTGTCACGACAGCCGAATACCTACCTATTCAGATCTACCTAGCTCTAGATGTTGCATTACCAAATTCATAACAATACATACATACAGTGAAACCTTGACTTACGAGTGCACCAACTTACGAGTTTTCCGAGATACGAGCCGTCGCTCGGGCGGTTTATTGCTTTGAGATGCGAGCCGAGATCTGAGTTACGAGCTTACGCCACCCGCCACCAAGTGGGTTCCGGTCACGTGGTTATCTTGCCGTGCAAGCATCTCTGCCGTATATCGCTGCTGCTTTGTTTTCGCATTTTGGTTATTTTGGAGCTTACGCCACCCGCCACCAGGTGGGTTCAGGTCACGTGGTTATCTTGCCGTGCAAGCATCTCTGCCGTATATAGCTGCTGCTTTGTCTTCGCATTTTGGTTATTTTGGAAAATTTCTTAGTTTTAACCATGGGTCCTAAGAAATTGAGTGCTAAGGGCAGTACTGAGAAGAAGAAGAGGATGATGTGCTTGGATATAAAACACGCAATCGTCGAAAAACATGAGCGAGGTGTGCGTGTTGTCGACTTGGTGAGGCAGTACGATCGTAGTACTTCTACGATATGTACGATTTTGAAGCAGAAGGAGTCGATAAAGGCTATAATGCCAGCCAAGGGCGTTACGATTATTTCAAAGCTCCGGACCTCTATCCATGAAGAGATGGAGAAGTTGTTGTTTGTGTGGTTGACGGAGAAGCAGCTCGCAGGATGCCGAGGAGGACGTATATAACGGCAGAGGAGAAGAGCATGCCAGGCCACAACTTGTTCAGAGTGCCGGCGATAGCTCGCCTTCTCTTTGTGGAAAACACAGTGAGATCCTTAACATCCAACAACTAATGGGACGCAAACGGGGCGCCCAGTTTAGCGGTACACACATTGATGAATCACCCTGCCTGTGATTCACCCATGACAGGTTATAGCTGGGTCGGGATTCAAACCCAGGCTGGACAGTTTAGAGTCAAGTGTGCGTACCTCCAGTCCAGGCCATCCTGCCAACCTGTATGCTGCATACAGGTGAAATATAAAGCGCGAGATATTTTTATATATACTGTATATTTAAAAAAAAATTGGTGTGGTTTTTGGCGGGCTGGAACGGATTAATAGCATTTCAATTCATTTTAATGGGGAAATTTAATTTGAGAAACGAGCAAATTGAGTTACGAGCTCGGTCACAGAACGAATTAAACTCGTAAGTCAAGGTTTCACTGTATATATATATATATATATATATATATATATATATATATACAGACTTGGCATTTAATATGGAATATTTTTTTTGTGGGGGTGAACTTACTTTTCAAGATGTCTTAGAACCAAAAGTTCATTGGAATTATGTTGAAATTATTCTAGATCTGTTAATGTGACCTTTAAAAGAAACAAAAACCACATTTGACATTTCGAAACAAATAAATTGATCCTTGAAAGTGATGTAAACTGATATCGAACTCATTTCATGGACAGTACTGTGTTAAACTTCTGTACGTTTTCCAGAAGTATCTCTTTATTTTGCACATTAGCCAAAATTTTTTTTAACAAAAACAAAAGTTAAATTACGACTGGGATTACGGACAGTAAAATTACAGTTCAGTACTTCGTGTAACCCCCACGAGCATTCAGGAGAGCACGTACACGTTGAGGCATGCTGCTCACGAGATTTGCCAAGGTTTGGACAGGAATCGCTTGCCATGCAGTGACAATAGCCTGCTGCAATTCACGCACAGAGGTCGGCTGCTGGTCCAAGTGGTCGATTTGACGCGTTAATTCTGCCCACAAGTTCTCTATCGGATTCATATCCGAGGACATGGCAGGCCACTCCATATGCTCTACACCACGGTCAGTAAGAAAGTGTTGGATCATGCGAGCACGATGAGGCCGTGAATTGTCATCTTGGAAGACAAAGTTTCCTCGAAAGGCTGCCCGAGCAAATGGAAGCAATGTTTCTTCCAGAATGGCCCTGTACTTGAACTGGTTCAGGCTTCCATTCAGAACAACCAGGTCAGTTTTGCTCCCTGCATGAAAAGCAGCCTAAACGGTCACCCCACCACCTCCAGCTTGGACTCTTGGCACTATACAATCTTTGTTGTAGGCTTCATGCACTTGTCTGCACACTCGGACGTGGCCATCTTGACGATAGACCAGAAATCTAGACTTGTCACTGAAGATCACGTGATTCCAGTGTCCTGGCTGCCATTGACGGTGCTCTCTGGCCCACTTCAATCGGCGCTGGCAGTGTTGTCTGGTCAGGCGTGGCTTTCTCAGGGGACGACTTGCACGATAGCCTGCTTGAACCAGTCATTTGTTGACTAGCCTTCTGGATACAGGCACATTTGTCAGTTGCTGCCACTCAACCCTAAGCCGATTAGCTGACTTGGTACGGCCATTGCGGACTAACCGGTGCAGCTGGCGATCATCCCTCCTTGTGGTTCTGCGAGGACGTCCTGGCCTCGGGATTGGAGTAGGGACACCCCTCTGAGCATTTCGTTTCAGGATATTTGACACCTGACCTTGAGTGATGCCATACTGCCGAGCAATAGCACGCTGTTTCATGCCGTAATTTCGTAAAGCCACCACTCCATGACAAACAGCATTGTCGAGTTGACGGACCATCTCCAGAGGAAGCGGCAATAACTTTTGGAGACGTGCAGCAGTTGTTTTCCACTAATACAGAACGCAACAACCCTTGTATACTCGACTGTGAAGCCAATCGTCAAATGCACCTGTCCGTACATTTTGCCACGCCACCTGTGATATAATCCTGTTGTTGACTTCTTGCTGTGACAGACAATCAGTGACAAGGTTCTTTTAACAAATAAATCACCAAAGTGTAAAAGAAACTCACCAGATTGATATACCGAGTTCAGAAAGTAAACCAAAGTCAAGAAAAAAAAAATTCCATATTAAATGCCAAGTCTGTTTTTCTATATATATGTATATATATATATATATATATATATATATATATATATATATATATATATATATATATATATATATATATATATATATATATATATATATATATATATATATATATATATATATATATATATACATATATATACATATATACATATATACACAGTGGAACCTTGACTTACGAGTGCCCCAACTTACGAGTTTTTCGAGATACGAGCCGTCGCTCGGGCGGTTTATTGCTTTGAGATGCGAGCCGAGATCCGAGTTACGAGCTTTCGCCACCCGGTCACGTGGTTATCTTGCCGTGCAAGTACAGTATCTCTGTCATATAGCGCTGCATTTTTGTTTTCGCATGTTGGTTATTTTGAGTTTACGCCGCCAGGTGGGTTCTGGTCACGTGGTTATCTTGCCGTGCAAGTACAGTATCTCTGTCGTATAGCGCTGCATTTTTGTTTTCGCATGTTGGTTATTTTGAGTTTACGCCGCCAGGTGGGTTCTGGTCACGTGGTTATCTTGCCGTGCAAGTACAGTATCTCTGCCGTCAACTTGTTCAGAGTGCCGGCGATAACTCGCCTTCTCTTTGTGGAAAACACGGTACTGAGAAGAAGAAGAGGATGATGTGCTTGGATATAAAACACGCAATCGTCGAAAAACATGAGCGAGGTGTCGAGGAGGACGTATATAACGGCAGAGGAGAAGAGCATGCCAGGCCACAACTTGTGGATATAAAACACGCAATCGTCGTGTTTTATATAAAACTTGTGCTTGGATATAAAACACGCAATCGTCGAAAAACATGAGCGAGGTGTCGAGGAGGACGTATATAACGGCAGAGGAGAAGAGCATGCCAGGCCACAACTTGTTCAGAGTGCCGGCGATAGCTCGCCTTCTCTTTGTGGAAAACACGGTGAGATCCTTAACATCCAACAACTAATGGGACGCAAACGGGGCGCCCAGTTTAGCGGTACACACATTGATGAATCACCCTGCCTGTGATTCACCCATGACAGGTTATAGCTGGGTCGGGATTCAAACCCAGGCTGGACAGTTTAGACTTTAGAGTCAAGTGTGCGTACCTCCAGTCCAGGCCATCCTGCCAACTTGTATGCTGCATACAGGTGAAATATAAAGCGCGAGATATTTTTATATATACTGTATATTTAAAAAAAAATTGGTGTGGTTTTTGGCGGGCTGGAACGGATTAATAGCATTTCAATGCATTTCAATGGGGAAATTTGATTTGAGATACGAGCAATTTGAGTTACGAGCTCGGTCACAGAACGAATTAAACTCGTAAGTCAAGGTTCCACTGTATATATATATATATATATATATATATATATATATATATATATATATATATATATATATATATATATATATATATATATATATATATCTGTGAGAAATAGTAGAAACTCCACAGTACGAGCAGGGCGTCTCATTTGCATTGAATATATAATCGGGAGATTGAATAAGACGCGGACGTAGCTTCAGGACTTCAATCTTTAATTCGACAAGCTTTCGACCAACAAAGGTCTTCTTCTGAGTCGGCCCCAAGTTCAACGGACGTTTATACACACACACATGCATACATACAGATGTTGGTGAATCGATTCAAGGTCCACCCTGATGAAAGAGTAACAGAATTTTATTGAAGAACCCCCACGATCATGGAGACTGTTAGAGAAAGATCCGAACTCATCGGAGCCAAGAGGATTCTCAAACACTCTAACTCTCACTAAGCCAAGGCCACCTTTACATACAGGCAAAACCAAAGGCTTTATCAAGATTTATTCTCAGTCAGCTAAAGGCAATTTCCGAGAAAGGGAAAGTTTAACAACTGCCCCCTCCTCTTATCCTATCACCAAACTCTGCCCATGAGAAGCTTACTCAAGGATAGCTCAAGACTCAAGGTTTTTGACCCTGGCATGAAGGTGCACAAGTTATACTTTTGTTACCGGAACATTCGTAACTTGTGTGAATACCATTTTAATACATCCAAACCATCGTTGTTTGGACACCAAGTTTAGTTTTCTTTCTTTCTTTTTGCTATTTTTGAAATGTTTTCTTGAATCTTCATGCTAAGCATCATTTATATTTTCCAGCAACATGATCGATTCCTCGGTAATGGAGACCGGGCAGGATTCTTGATTGGAGATGGAGCTGGTGTGGGAAAAGGACGAACTATTGCTGGAATAATCCATGAAAACTACATACTAGGCCGCAAACGATCGCTGTGGTGAGCTCGATAGTTATCCCGTTGAAATGCTCTCGCAATTTTGTGTTCCTATGTTAATCTGTGTTATCGATCGCTGAATTAACGCCAGGGGGGTTGACAGCCTGTCATCCTTCCGAGGTCGGCACATTTGAGTACCAGCTTGCTGGGATGAATGATCACGGTGTGTACCCTGATTTAGAATAGGTACACCGTATCCCTGCGCATTGTAAGAGCGTGACCAAGGGTTGGCGTCAGGAAGGGCATCCGGCCATAAAAACATTGTCTCAAACAAGGAACCATGCTTGTCATGGGGCCCGCAAGGCTAACCCCCGCTGTAGCGGGGAAAATGGCCTTAAAACGATCATTCATATTCATTCATTCATGTTAATCTGTGTTATGTCTAATTAAAAAATTAAAATTATCTTCCAGTTTTTTATGCAACAACAAACTAGTCTATATAGGTACAATGTATAACTAAACTCGTCTTGCTTGTGAAGCTGAGTGTAGATTTGCTTTGGAGGCGAGGAAAAATAATGGAGTCTACGGAATGTTGATTGAGGTATTCTAACCACCGTGGGAAACGAGGAGCTGAAGTTTCGTGCATTTGTCCTTCGTCGGAGCAAAAGAGAGAGAGCGATTGGATGGGGGTGTCAGTTGATATCGGATTGAAGTGAGTCAGAGGTATGTGCGTTAGAGTAGCGTCAGAGAGAGCACATGGTAATGAGAGTACCTGGTTTTGTGAGGAATTGTCAGGGTTCAGGAGGTGAAGAGGAAGGTGACGTGGACAGGGAGAAAAGTGAAAATGCTTGGGAAACAAACAAGGAAGTTAAAGAAGGATATTTGTAAATATTACACCCTTTGGTCTTGCACCCTCTACCCTCTCTTGGCTCTGTTCCTCGCAGGTTCCTGCACATGGTCTGCCAGTAACCCTGTCCTTGTTAAGCGCCTAATATCCAAGGTCACTGCTCACCTCCACTCATTTGTCGTTCTTTTCTCTCACCTGTGAACCAACTTCCCATTCTTCAGCTGTTCACCACCATCTCAGGTCATCCCCATCTTTACTCATTATCTCTTTGACCCCAAATGACCCCATTCCCAAGCACCCTCTTTTTTCAGATTATTGTGATTTTTTTCCACCTCTCCCTCCCCTTTTTTTGTTTGTTTGGTGTTGGTTGCTTTGTTCCTTTTCCATTTGATATCGGCTTTCTCCTTCCTCTTCTTCCTGTGTTTCATTCGTTCAGAAAAGGTCAGGTGAGGATGCAAGGAAAGGTAGGTAAGTTGGGACAATGGAAAAGAGGAAAGGATTGAAGGGGTGTAAGTGATGGGAGGGTCAAGGTGAACAAAAATCTCATTGAACCAGTGGGAGCCAACATGCTGATCATGTAGAGGAGGCTTTGTTCTTTGTCGGTATAACTGTCCATGGTGCTGAAATGTTTAAAAAAATACCGCAGACTGTCATGTGATTTCAAAGAATGTGTGGGAAGGTTGAAGTGGCAAGGAAATGGCTTGGAGGGTACTGTGCTGTTGGTTCGTACATCTAGCAAGTGTTCCACGGAATTGATCACCCGGTTTCACCGATGTAGATCTTGCAGAATGTGTCCGTAATGCTGTAGATCCCATTCGGGGAAATAGTCAGTGGTCCATGATTTTAATACTCCTTTTGGGTCCTTCTTCTTTGGGCGAAGTGGTTATTGATGAAACGACAGGTGTTGCAGCGATTTGGTGAACACTTGGATGCTTCTGTTGAGAGGTCAGAGGGTAATAACGGGGAATTTCGCAAATTTCTGTCCCTCTTTCACGAGATGGGAGATGGTTGTGGGATAATTCCGGTTTGAGGACCATTCTGTAATCGTTTGAAGTTCCTCAGGATGATGTTCTCTACTCGACTGGATGGGATGGTTGGTCAATGTGAACGGGATCCTTTCTTCAGGGTTTTTTCTCAGAAGGTTTTAAAGCTGTACATCCGTTGGTGTTCCGGATGCTCTCCAGCGCATCGGTCACAATGAAGGTGAGAAAGGAATATTCGGTGAAGAACTTGCACATCTTATTTGAAGTCTGAATTGCCGCTGCGTTGCACAGATGGAGCCTGAAGAATTGGGAATTTGGTGTTGAACCCTTGATGTGGGAGTGGTGTGAGGATGAATGTAGAGGGTAGCTCTGTGAATATATGAATTTATCATTGATTGTGCTGCTGCCCTCCAAAAGCCCGAACCCCTCAACCAGTTTACTTTTATTTACCTTTTTGTCAAAAAGATATCCTCTCAACATCCAAAAACCGAATTTTAACCATAACAATTAACATTTCAAAAATAATGGAACGTACTCAAATCTCTTTGGGAATGGGAGGACATTGTCGTCAAACTAGCTGACAAAGGCCATGCAACAGTAGTTTGATTCACTGACTCACCTTTACAAACAGGAAGCCATCCAGCAACTTTCCAACACTATTTATTCCAAGGTGAACAAGGTCCTCATCCTAGTGAACCAAAAGTTTATTGAGTAGAACCACCTTTAGAGGCCATTTTTCTCTGCAGAGCAGGGGTTGGCCTTTTCCGGGCACTGTGGTCCCCTTTTTGAAGCAATGTTTGGCCTTTTTCGGGCACCGTGGTCCCCTTTTTGAAGCAATGTTTTATGGCCGGATGCCCTTCCTGCCGCCAACCCCGTTAGTCACCTCTTGCGGCACACAGGGAATTACCAGTGAACTGGTACTCAATTTACCGACCTTGGAAGAATGACAGGCTGAGTCAACCCCCCTGGTGTTAATTCAGCAATTGACTGGGATTCGAACCCAGGATCCTAGGATCCCAAGCCGGCAACCTAACTGAAGCCAACACCAGGCTTCAAAAGTTTATCGAGTAGACCATCAAATATTTAATTTCCAAACAGGAAGTCCCAGAAACTGCTTCCAACCTCACCACTACTCAAAGCATATCACACATTTCCTTTTTTTTTTTTAACCAAAGACCCACAAGGACAACAACCCAGGTCACTTTAACATCTCCACTTGCCCCACCTAACTTATCTCCAGTTATATTGATAAGAAGATGGCTAGTCTCATCCAATCAAGGACATGAATCACACACACATTTTTGAACAGCTCAGGTTTCCCTCCATTAACAATTTGTATTCACCATAGACATAAAAAACCCTGTACATTGTCGTCCCCAATGACAACGGTCTTCAGATTCAAAAAACTCTGAGTACCACCAACAAACAAAGTACAGAAACCCTTCTTCAACTTGCCGACCCTTTTTCTCAACCGATTCTTGTTTGCCGGCAAGTTGCACAAACAGACGAACGGCATAGCATGGGCACCAAAATGGATACCTGCTGTGAAAATATTTTTGTCAAATTAATTGAGAAACAAATTTTTGACCAGTTTTTGAAAGTCCCACCCATTCTTAGACTGCTAGATAGACTGTCAGTGTCGCATCGTGTAGCAGAGAGGTTCTTCAGTGGCTTATCGACTTTGTCAATTCGTCCCACCCTGCCCTCAATTTCACATTGGAGATTTCAGGTACCTAGGTCACCTTTCTTCACATTAATGTAACGGTCAAAGAGAACGCATTTGGCACCATTGCCAATTAGAAACCAACAGATCCACACAGCTACCTTCCATACATGTCCTTTCACCCTTCCCATGTCAAAAGTTCAATTCCGCATTTGCAATTCCTACTAATGCAATTCCTAATTCCTACTAAGACTCCATCGTTTGTGGTGCAATGATTCCAACTCTAAACGAAAATCAAAAGAGGAGTGCAAGTTCTTTCCTGAGCATGCTTTTCCCATTCAAAAGTGGTCGCGTCAATGTTGCTTTACCTTTCTTCTCCTGGCAGTTAGCAAACCTCTGTAAACATTAGTTGAGCATACTTGTTGCCCCAGTTTGTTTTAGCACAGACTGTTTTGTGTTGAATTCTCCCAATATGATGCTGTGAACGGATGTTTAAACTGCCACTCCGTTCTTCCTGCACCCACCAGGTTCAGTGTCTCCAATGACCTCAAATATGACGCAGAGCGGGACCTACGGGATATCGGGGCCAAGAACATCGGAGTTCACTCTTTGAACAAGGTGGGTGCTTGAATGGGTATACTCAATACTGTGACCTTTGTGAGAAATTGTATACATTTGCTGATCATGTTGAACTTTCTTTTAGTTCAAGTATGGAAAGATAACATCACGAGAGAACGGAGCTGTGAAGAAAGGAGTTGTGTTCGCCACATATTCCTCTCTGATTGGTGAAAGTCAGTCGGGTGGAAAATATCGTACAAGAATGAAACAGCTTCTCCATTGGTGTGGAGATGACTTTGATGGCGTTGTATCCTTTTCTTGGAATAATTCTGAACTTGTGCCCATTTCCTGTTCCTGAGTACCCCCTCATCCATCCGCCTGCCTGCCTGCCTGTCTGTGTGTCTCATCAACAATGAAGTAATTGACCGAGTTGTCTCCTTCCTGTACTAACGAAGCGCAATATAGTGACAATAATATATAGCTGAAGTCCAACATCAAATCTCATTTTTCTAGTGGAGCTTTGCTTGCTTGAAGATGGCCATGTGTAACCTGAAACAGGTATCTACTCATTTGAAAGCGATTCTTTACTGCTCCCTTTTTACTACCAATTGTGCTTTAAAGGTGTGGGACATGGTGCCTTACTAAGTAGCCGGAGCATAATGTTGAGACCCTTGAAATGGGGATTCTGCCCTGCATCCTAGGCGTCACCAGACTAGACAGATTATGCAGCAATGACATCTGGAAGTATTTTGGCATGGAGAGAGTTAATAACACCTCATGCACAAAAGTCAATCGCAATGGTTTGTATTAATGCTGGGTCAATTAGAAAATTTGACTATAACTGATTACCGATAAAAAAACAAGACGTCATGCAAAATCTGACACGAGCCTCGATCTTGTATACAAACCCCTCTCCCCCCCCCCCCCCCAAAAAAAAACCTCTCGGGTCAATAGGATGAAAAGTGACGGTTTTCCAGATGAAGATTTATGATTTTAGAAGTTTGACCTTTGACCTTTTGACCTCAAAAGCAATAGGCTTCTCAATTGTGACGACCTCTGCAACTTGGTGAAGTTTCATGACAATCGGTTAAGAATTGTGACCTGTAGGCGAGTGACAAACACAGACGGACAGGATAACAAGCCCAACCGACCAATATGCTTGAAAAATCTTCGATTTTGCAAGTAATAAAAAAGCATCGGCTGATACTGACGATTATATCAAGTGGTAAATAATGACGCCGTTGTGCACTATGCACGCATAAAGTGGATGAATTGGATACCTCGCCGGATCGGTGCCATGCCTGCGATTGACGGATTGACGTTATTGATTGGCTGTGAATCGATACATTTTAAACACTTCGCTAATCGATTGGTGCATCGAACGGCACAGCATCCTGTCATTTTTAAATGAATGATGAGCTACCGTGTGCTCATGCGATAAGCTATTGACGGATATATAATGAAACATTTCGTACTTGTCTGGTCGTGTGGAAAGCAAGTTTTATACAAAATACCGCACAGGTTGTCCCCGGGTTATAAAGGGATTCTGTTCCAAACAATCGTTCATACAGTAAGTAAACGTATGGACTGTTGCCTCATTGTTATAAATGGTACTCACCTGGCGATTTAACAAGCTCAGCGGTAGATCAACCATTACCTCGATACCCTTGCTCGCACAGTTCAAAATAAGGAAATGCGACGTTTAAGAGATTTAATATTTAAAGTCCACAATGCTCACATTAGTTTTGCGAAATATTAATTTCTCTGCCTTGACAGATGAAAGATGAAATTGTATTTTGTTATCATATGCTGCACAAGCAGCATTGGAACAATCTTTCCTTTTAGTTAACGTGTTACATAATGCGGCTTTTAAAGACTGCATTGAAATGTACCCCTTTTGCTCAGGGACCCAGAATACTGTCGGCCTGCATTTGAGACGTGGAAAGGTAAATTTAACTGATGCTTTGATGCACCCGAGTGGGTATGCTTGGAAAGTATGACGTCGCTATTACTCTGCCAGGAAGTGGGTACAGTCGGTTTAACTTTTACCTCAGCAGCGTATGAAAAATCGCGTTTTCCTTTGTACGATTGGCTGTTTCTAAAGCAATTGGTTAATTTATATGAATGGGTGTGCTTTAAAAATGTATGATGTTTGTCTTTGAGTTTCTAATCAAAATTACATTTGATACCACCCAATTTCTGAGCTGTTTGCCGTATTAACATTTTTTCCAAATTTCGAAGCCACCAATTTTTTCTACCCATTACATGACGATTGCCCGCTGTTTATAAAGAATAATGTTTATGCACATCTCATTGAAACGTCTAGAATTCAACGTTCGTATTTTTTATTTGTTTATTCAAATTTGCCCTAAATAAGGTTGAAAGCTACTCAAGGTTTTCCGGTTGTATGCAGTACGAGTGTAATTGGCAATAAGCATTCACACTGACTCCAATGGGCTGATGCCAATTACTGAAAAATTGCGGTCTGTGCTGATTATCGATACCGGCCCAGTACTAGATTTTATACGTGGTCATAATGGCTCCCATAAGACTACCGCTAATGGAAGGGTACATGGTAGGAGGACGGGTATACCCCACAAATGCTGGAGAGATGGTGCCCTTTGATCAATACGGTTGCGTTTACAATCGAGCAATTCGGGCAATGCAGAATGGAAGGCAGTGGAAGAGAATTGTCTCGTCACCTGAACCCGGCTTTGGTATTTTAAACGGGAGACGATGATTATATCGTCACCCTCATAACAAAAGTGCCTGTCATTTTTTTGGCCATTTTGAGATTTTCTGCCGAACTCACTTGTTTTATCATTTGTGACACCTGTAAAAATGCCCAAGTCATTGTTAACTTCCTGAACCACTTTATGTTAATCTGCCTAAGTCCGCGGTCTGATTTATTGCACTTCAATTGCATATTTCACTTGCTGCAGTTTTTTGCCTTTTTCTCCAAACTGCAAAAAATGACTTAGGCACTTTTGTTATGAGGGTGACGATATATGTTTACCTTATTGTAAATAATTTTGGAAACGGAGGACAAACTGGTTGCAAAATGCAAATAACATGTGTCGTGTAAAAATGAAATGCTCCATGGTGGTGTTTCAGTCATGTGTTGATATAGCGCACTGTGAATGGTTGTCATGCAAGCAATCAGAAACGCATCACACATGCAGAAGGAATATAAAAGTATTGGTGTTGACATCATGTAGTGTGATGAATACTACAGTTCCTGGGAATGAAATGTCACATGATGAGCATGTGATGAGTGTTAGGTAGTGAAGGCTGCTCCATGAGGCAGATTGTATCCCGACTCCTCGTTTCAGAATAATCTGTATTCAAGACTCCAAGACTTAGAAGGATACGTGATACTGGTACTGTTGGGAATTAAAGGGATCGAGGAAGAAAATCCCAACTCTCAAAAATGGATGTTGAGTATCTCAGTATGTTCTGCACATGATGTATGACAATCCGGGAGATATATTGTATAAGGTTGGGAAAGTCTGTGAAGAAAAGTCTCTGGTTTTGACGTGTGTAACAGGACTGACGCCTTATGTATGTTTCTCCATTTCTATCCCCCTTCCCCATCCCCTCCAACCATAACTCTTCCGTTGTTGCTGTAATATGTTGTTTTCTCTCGTGTGTTTATTCCGTTATTCTTGACATTGTCAGATACTTTTTGATGAGTGTCACAAAGCCAAAAACCTCTGCCCTGTTGGCTCTTCCAAGGCAACAAAAACTGGCTTGGCTGTACTTGAGCTGCAGAATCTTTTGCCACGAGCGAGGGTAGTTTATGCCAGTGCCACAGGTATGCCTAAATCTGCTGATTGGTTGGTATGGTCAGGGCATTGGTGAAAAATGGCTGTGCTTTTATACATCATATATACAAAGTTAGCCACATAACAAAGGAGTTCAGGGAAGTGGGTGAATGTGTAAAGAAAGTAGTGGGTTAAGGAGAATAAGTAGGAGTTGATGAAGGGGTTGAGTGAACTGTGCAAAAGGGTGGAGGAGAATGGGAGAGGGGGTTGCTGAGTGAATATTGTTACGTTTGTGGGGTAGGCATGGAATACCTTAGGAAAGTTCAGAATGTGTAGATTTTAGTTTGGACCGTATGACGCGAAGAAGAAGAAGAAGCCATCTCGATGTACATAAGCAGGGTAAATGTCTGGGTAAGAGCGTTTGCATGTCGCCATAAGGTGTGTGGCTTTGTGCTAATTAATTCTAGGGCTTAAATAGTAATTCACCAGTGTGTAATTTGCTCCCTGTGATCTTCCCTCCGTCTTTATTACAATTAAAAGCCCGACAGAAACCCAGCACATTTGCCAATCGGAAAGTAAACCCCGACGTCATCCGAATATTCCTGAACAGAGATTAGACTCCGCCCCCTGACGACTCGTTACTGGGAGGCTATGCCTTGACCTTCGTCATTGGGCATTAAGCAAGGCCGTGAGGCCACACCCCGAAGACGACGATTGGTCGTGGCGATGAACTGATGTAATGGGACGTCGGTGATTGGACAGAGTGCGGCGTCAGCGGTAGAATACTCGAGAGCTAGGGGAGCAAAAAGAAGCCGTCTCGCCATCTTGGTCTTTTTCTTTTGTGCTGGTGTTTGTAGGAGGCAGTCACATTTTCTCTCGTTCTGGCTCTCGTCTCGGGCGGTCTCTTTTTCCTCGGGTACACTCGTGAGGAGAGCTTTTTGGTGCTTTGTGAACTTTTGCAACGTTGGAGGAGGGGGTGTTGTTGGACTGTGGTGCTTTTCGGGGGAGCTGGAGTCACGTTGCGTTTCCGAAGGAGTGGAGAGTGAAAGGGGACCGGCTGCACAAATTACCTCACGTTCGTGGCGATGCGGACAGCAACTCCGCGCCATCTTGTGCGTTTCCTGCACGGTAACTTTGGGGTTTGATGACCAGGCTCCTAAGGGCTATTTCTGGATGCAAAGCTGAGTGCCGGCCGGCTTAAACCATTTTGTTTTATTTTATCTATCCCTTTGTCTGTTTTTGAGTCTGCGTGTGGAGGTACCTCGTTTAGAATTATAGGTTTACCCCAGCATTCGTTTGAGTCCTTGATTAATTTTCATTAAATTATTGTGTTGCATTTCTTTTGTTGTGTCCTGTGTGTTTGTTCGTGGGTCCGAGAATAAAGCCGTGTGGCTTCTGTCCAGGTAAGCACCTTGTTGCCTTCAGTCCCGCATGCGCCATAAAAACCACCACAATTATTCGGCCATTTGCCTCGGAAATTAAGGACCGTTCCGGCTATCCGTCCAAGGCTGGTGTTCATCGGCTACGAAGTTGACAATACTTTTGGGAATAATGGATGCTCAGATGGAGCTGGTCTTCAGAAAACATTGTTCTCAAGACACAAAACTATTGCATGTCTGTGGATTCTTATGATCGCGTACGTCTGTTTATTGTGAAAAAAAATTTTTTTTTTAGGTGCCTCCGAGCCGAGAAACATGGCATACATGAGTCGGTTAGGAATTTGGGGACCAGGGACCCCCTTTAAAGAGTTCAGCGATTTCATACAAGCCGTGGAGAGGCGGTGAGAATCTGTGATATATTAATTTAAAATTTGTTTATTTTCACCTTTGCCATACTCTGGTTTTATTTTCTGTTTCAAAAAAGAAAAACAGCAAAACACTTGTTATCCAAAAATGCCTTTCCCACTTTAATCTTCATTTTGTTGTTTTGGCTCCACTTGTGATCATCTCCCTCTCTTGTTTTGATCCTTTATGAAACAACCCATTTAGAGGTGTAGGAGCGATGGAAGTGGTGGCGATGGATATGAAGTTGAGAGGGATGTATATAGCTCGTCAGCTGAGCTTTTCTGGTGTTGCGTTCAAGATTGAAGAGATTCCACTGGATCAAAAGTACATAGACATGTACAATCATGCTGTCCAGCTGGTAATCTCATCCACTTGTCTTCATTCCTATGATCGACGACATCGTTCTGTTTTGCCAATCCTTATTTTGTGCCATGCTAGTGTTTGTAAAATATTATTTTTGCATTACGAGTCTAACAATGTCGATGGTGTTTACGTGGACAGTGTATAAAGTTGAATGTTTATAGTTTTACATTTCTCACGTGTCTGTCTGTCTGTCTACCTCCATTTCTATCCATTCATTCATTCTTCCAGATACTGACTAAGTTAAGACCATTTTATTTGCACGATCATTTAAATTTTATTATTGAGATTTATTTATTTATTTTTACGATCCTCTTGTGAATGAATTTTTGTCTTTCCTTAATTTTGAATGAAATTTATTTGATTATTTTGGCACTCCTATTCCAAAACAAAAGAGCCTAACCTTTTTCCTTTTTAAAAATGTAATTTATTTCTTAATTTTATGACCGTTTTGCAGTACAATAAGTAAACCTGGGTCCAAACCCATTTTACGTGGGCCCAATCTCACTTTTACGCACTATTCCCTAAACCTCTCCAGTACATGACACGTGAGTTTATAGGTGAGAGGACTGAACCCGGAACCTAATCCCTTTTTTCCCATCGGCCCTTGGGCTTATTTTGCGTGGATTTGGTTTATGTGGAGGTTCCCAGCTATGTAACCCCCGTGTAAAATAACGGTTTACTGTATTTTATTTAAAAAATTCCCCTGATTGGAATATCCGAATTTTTTTGGGGCATGATTCTTATTTTGTAAACCACCAACGTAGTGGGTGATGGCCCGTGAGCGATTCCAAGCGGCTGCATCCCTCATTGAAGCAGAGCAGAGAATGAGGAAAGCAATGTGGGGACAGTTCTGGTCAGCACACCAAAGGTTTTTCAAGTACCTGTGTATCGGGGCAAAGGTGGCGCGTGCCGTGGCTCTTGCACGAGAAGAGCTCAAAAATGGAAAGGTAGGAGGATTTCATATTCATTGCGACAATCTTATCCCTGACCACGATCGTTTATATTATTTTTCTCTCATTGATTCCCATTGAATGTGAATGCGAACCTGTCATTCGTTTTGCAAGTTGCATTTTGTCATGTCCTCTGCATTCACTGTCTTTGTTACACAACCTCATGCATCACTCCTTTGTCTGCTTCCAATTATGCTGGGCCGATCTCACATTTACTTTCGCTGTATCTTCTTTTTAACCTTTGCTTATTACATTTTTTCACCTCTTCAATTTGACACTTCACTTGTAGTTTCAATGCCATCCGTCATGTCTTCATTGCTTGTCTTCCATCCCACTTCCCCTCCCACCCACGTACAAGTGTGTTGTGATTGGCCTGCAATCGACGGGTGAAGCTCGTACTTTGGAGGCTCTCGAAGAAGGAGGCGGAGAACTGAACGATTTTGTATCAACGGCAAAGTATGATCATTGTCCTTTTTACTCCCGCTAGGGAGTAATGCTTTCGCTCGTGTGTGTGTGTGTGTGTGTGTGTGTGTGTGTGTGTGTGTGTGTGTGTGTGTGTGTGTGTGTGTGTGTGTGTGTTCGTGTGTTTGTGAACAAGATATCTGGAAAAGTTCTGAATGGATTTGGATGAAAGTTGGTGGGATGATTGCACTTGGGATAAGGAAGAATTGATTAGTTTTTGGTGAAGCTCAGGAAATTATTCCGGATCCAGGAAGTTTTTTTGGGAATTTTTTTTTCTGTTTTCCTTTAAAAACCATTTTCTCTGCAATAATTGGACCTATTGAGAGCAAATTTTTACCATAGGAGGGACTCGGTCCGCAGAATATTTTAATGGTAATTATGACGTCACAGGCCACGTGGTTCAGCCGCCATATTGTTTTGAGTGAAAAACACTAAAATCCAATTTTCTCCAAAACGCCTGAACAGATTGAGGCCAAACTTTGCAGGCAGAATCGCATACCCATGACGAACAAAAAAGTCAGTGAGCATGACGTCATGCATCACATGGTTTCAGAGTTATGATGTTTTTAAGCACAAACATTTAAAACCTAGCTCCTCCCTCATTTGTGATCCAATCGAGGGGAAACTTCACAAATCTGTTCAGCATATCAGTCTACTAAAATGTCCTTTTGGAATTTGTGATAGGTCACGTGGTTTGGCAGATATCGTTAATTCAACGCAAATAGTAAAAACATTTATATCCCTTGAACCACTTCATTGATCGATGTGAAACTTCATACCGTAGTAGAAGTCATGAAGAGTAACAAGTGTGCAAAATTTGAAGATGATTGGATGTTCGGTCTGGAAGCTGGAAGTTGTTATTGCGTGAAGAAGAAGAGTCTTCGCCTGTGGACGATTAATTAATTATTTATCACATGTACAGACTTGCAGGCATCGTTTGACACAATGTCCCGGGTTAATTTGAACCTCAAATAAAATTATAATTCCAGATTTGTCAATAGCTGAGGTATATTAACAAACGAATAAAACAGATTTGGCAAAATTCGAACTTAAAAAAAAAAGATCGCATATTCACACAGGGTTGAGAGGCTGAAGAAGAAGAAACCTCGCATGGGCTTCCCAGACCAAAAAATAATTCTGGCTCTGTGATTTTCAGGTTTATTTATCTATATATCTACATATCTGGGCATTGTCTGTTGTCACTGAACTACGCCCTGAAACTTTTATTTCCGTGGTTGTGAAGTGTTCTTAATAACGTGGTGGTGGTTTTGAATCACATGGTGATGAGGTATTTTGAATTATGTGGTGGTGAGGTGTAAAATGACGTGGCGGTGAGGTGTTTTTAAATCACGTGGCTGTGAGGTGTTTTTAATTTCGTGGCTGTGAGGTGTTTTGTGGTTGTGAGGTGTTTTTAATTTCGTGTTTCGTGGCTGTGAAGTGTTTTTAATTTAGTGTTTCGTGGCTGTGAGGTGTTTTTAATTTTGTGTGTTGTGGCTGTGAGGTGTTTTTAATCTTCTATATATATATATATACATATGTATATGTATGTATATGTATATATATATATATATATATATATATATATATATATATATGTATATGTATTGTTACAGACACGACTTTGATGTTAAAGTGGGCCGAGCGGAATGGCCGTCGTGTCCGCACAAATTACCCGACTATACTCGACGTTGACGAAGCCGCGCCACGCTGGCTCAATAAGAAAAAGAAGACACCCGGCTGGATTACAATAACACAATACGACACCAATGTTTCGATTCTCAAGTATATTCGTACGGAAAAGGTTAGATTACAGGGGCTAGAGGTATATTACAGGAAGACAGGCACTTAGACACACTCTTATATTAACCCCGGACAGACGACAGACACACGGGACAAGGCTGACTCACACGGGGGTTGATGAAAAGGACAGCGGGTATCGATGGCTCAAGGTGCACTCTTGGCTCAAAGCAGGGTCCAGTACGGTCCGGTCCGGTCCAAAGATGCGGGGAGGTATCGTCGCGCTGGGGGTGGCGGTGGCTTCTCTCTCCAAGCTGAGGCGCATCTGTTTCAGCGCTCGCAGGTCCGTCTTTCTCCAGCTGGGGGCGAATCTCACGTCACATCCGGCGCGTGGCCGCGTATATCCGGCGGGGAGTGACACGCCCTCGGCTCGTTAGCTCCGCCTCGTGGAATCGGCACGTTGCTTCTCATTGGGTGCGTGCGGGGGGTTTACCAGGCTCCGCCCTTGACGAGGAGCTGACAAGGAGCCCCTTCGTGGTAACCCCGTGGAGCGCATGGTCTGGAGCTAATCGAGCCGGTGGGAGGACGCATCCTCCCCCGCTCCGCCGCCATCTCCTCTGTTGTTGTTGTAATTGTTGGGGAAGAAGATGGAAGGAGGTATGGGAAAGGTCCTAAACTCACTACTGATGCCATATAATCACATTCTGGTGCAACGAAGAGTCATAATTAATGGAAACGAGGCCTTAACTGACATAGATTAAGAATAACTAGGAAGATGTCCGAAAGTTGTCTACGTGTGGTGCGGTGGACCTGGGCACGACATTTAATGGGGGAAGAAGGGGAAGGTCGGCTCTACTGATTGTTATTTACATGCAATGGGACTAGGGAATGGGGGATTGGGGAAAGTTGGGGAGTATTGGAGAAAATAGGGGAATATTTACAAGCGGATATGGAGGCCAAATTCCATATTCGCAACAGTATATATATATATATATATATATATATATATTTATTTATTTATTTATTTATATATATACTGTATATATACGTGTATATATATATATATATATATATATATATATATATATATGTATATATTGTTACAGACGCGGCTTAGATGTTATTTACCGAGCGGTTTGGTATGACCACGTCTGCACAAGTTACCCGATTATACCCGAACGTTGACTAATCGCGCTACGCCAGATCAATGAAGGAAAAGGACACACAGCTGGGATTAAAATGACACGACACCAGGGATACGTTTCTCAAGACCTCCGGAGGAGATTATATTCGTTCGGAAGGTTAGATTACAACTACAAGAGGGACAGCAAAGGAAGATAGGCACTTAGACACAATCTTATATTAACCCGACAGACCACAGATAAACAGGACAAAACTGACTCACACGGGGATTGATGGCAAGGAAAGCGGGTATTCGATGGCCAGCACAAGGTGCACCTTGTGCTCAGGGACAGGATAGCGCGGCCCAAAAGATGCAGGAGGTCTCTCAGCGCTCGGAGGTGGCTCTCTTGTCTTCTCAAGCTCGGGGCGCATCTCACCTCACATCCGGTAAGTCGCTGCGTATATCCGGCGGGGAGTGACACGCCCTCGGCTCGTTAGCTCCGCCCCAGATGGAATCGGCTCGTTGCTTCTCATTGGGTGCATGCGGGGGGGTTACCGGCTCCGCCCTTGACGAGGGGCTGACAGGGAGCCCCTTCGTGGTAACCCCGTGGAGCGCATGGTCATGGCGGCTAACCGAGCTGGTGGGAGGACGCACACTCCCCCCGCGCGCCGTGGTTGTAGTTGTTGTTGTAGCTGTAGTTGTTGTTGTTGTTGTTGTTTGGGGAAGAAGATGGAAGGAGGTATGGGAAGGTCCTAAACTCACTACTGGTGCCATATAATCACATTCTGGTGCAACGAAGAGTCAGAATTAATGGAAAGGAGTCCTTAACTGACATAGACTAAGAATAACTAGCAAGATGTCCGAAAGTTGTCTACGTGAGATGCGGTGGACCTGGGCACGACATTTAATGGGGGAAAAAGGGGAAGGTCGGTTCTACAGAGTGTTGTTTACAGACAATGGGACTAGGGAATGGGGGATTGGGGATAGTTGGGGAGTATTGGGGAAATAGGGGAATATTTACAAGCGGATATGGAGGCCAAATTCCATATTCGCAACATTGCACCCTTCTCTACCCTCGGGGCGTCCCGACCCGATAAATTTTTACCTACTTTAGTGTGGCACGCAATGTAGTTCCCTCTACTATTAACTCAACCCTGAGTGCGACAGTTTTACAGATATTCACAAATGAGTAAATATGTCCCCCTGCGACGTTGCACCCTTCTCCTCACAGAAACACACCCACAGGATAACCGAATCCGGAAAGAATCCTCAAACTAAACATACAGCCGGTAGGGAGCATTATTTACACAAGACTACGCTGATATTTACACTACGATCCAGGACCTGTTTTTGGAGGAACACATGCAGATGTTATGCATAGAGAGAGCACGCATGCCAGCATCGATACACCAACCCACGAGTGCTCTGTGGCCTACGGCCTTTAATAATGTGCAGAGCACCCCTTCCAAGCATCAAGCACCACCCCATCACACAGTGAGCACCATCCGGTGCACCAATAAAGTGTTTATGAATCATTGTGTGGTGTCGCAGCCGGCCGATGTTCTGCCGCTGGTCTTGCCTTCGTGTGGTGCACTTGGCCTTCTTACTTCTTTCAAAAATAAAGAAAGGCGCCAACCGCGTCCATTTCTCTATTGTGGCCGTCAGGGGGCCAACTGTTAGTGGTTCACCTTGTATGGCATCAGTGCCACGTTGACCCATAGGTCCATCCACGGGTGGTGCTTGGCCGCATAAGAACTGCGGTCCATGGTGGGTGGCCACAAACATTGCGGTCCATATGGTGTATCGATCCAGGCAGCAAGCAGCGAAAGTGCAGGCCCACAACTGCGTAGCCAGCACCTCTCTCTCCTCCCTCTCTGCCCCCAAAGCCAGATCCTCGGAGGTGGGAGACAAAAGAAGCAGACAAGTGAGTAAGGTGGTAAGGGCGCAAAAGTGCACGCAATGTAAGGTAATGCACACTGGGGGCACATGGGAACCAGGTGAGACAGGTACGTTCCTACCGTACGCCCCCCCCCCCCCACCAGGTAACCTACATGGCCCCTCCCTTACCCCTTACTGTATCCACAAAACACAACACTACACATAAACATCTACTTTACAAATCAACAAACATCCCTACTGTCTTCCCCGTTCCTCCCATAAACCAAATTCGTCTTCTCTCCCTCCTAACCAATCAAATTTGCTATTTCCAACTTTCCTCAAAATTTGCCATCTCCAACTCAACATCATAATTTGCCATCACCAATTCATCATCAGTCCCTCCTAAGGAGGGAGAGATGGAATCACCCCAATGTCTCATCCACGTCGTGATGCGTCTCACAAATCCTCACAGCAATTCTCATTTCCTGCACACAGAACAAAGAAAACACAGGTGTGGAGTCATCATCATCACCACAGGTAAGTGGCTGCGTATGGTGCGACAGGTTCATCAATCCTAACTATTTCCTAAATGACTTTAACAACTTTACACTACCTGGGGTCTTTCTCCGGCCAAACCATTGGCCCTCTTACACTATGGGTTCTAAAAACCAATTCCCATTGGCCAGACTGTGGTGCTTTTCAATTTGGGGTCTCACTCCCCCGATTCATCTCCCGGTGCCCTCGCACAATTTCTGGGCTGTGGCGTGTACCTCTCCCAGTGGGTCTACCCACCTGCACACCTCCACCACTGCAGTTGCCTCCGAGCTTACCTGCTCCTTACCCTAACCTAACTACCTGGGGAAGGCCCTCTGGCGCTCTCCCCACTCGGTGCCCTCTCTGGCACTGGGCTGCCCGATCCACACCCGGGATCCTCAGGCACCCACTCACAACTACCGGCTCCCAGAGCCCACCTGCGGCCTCACCTGGCCGACATCCTCACAGTGGTGGAGTGCCCAACCAACTACACACACTAACAGGCTACACGCCCAGCCATTTCCACAACACTAATGCACCCATTCACAATACCATTCTGTCACCCGCACCACAGATGCCAATATCCAACCACAATTTACCTGTACCCTCTACCTAACACTTACACTACCCGCCCAGGGTATCCGTGATGGGGGTCCACTCTTCCCCCATTCACACCTTCGCACCATGCACACCACTCCGTACCACTTACTCCAACTCTCTCTCCACACCTGTACTTGCACACCTGTGCTCTCACACCTGGTGCCACCTGCACCCTTCTCTCCCCAAGCGCATTCGCGCTGAGCCACACACTCACTACTCATACACTGCTCCACACACCTGTCCAGTTCTCACACACACGGCATCATCTCAGCTAACTACTCCCTTCTGAAACTTGCGCTTCCCAGTCGTCCCTTTAAACTTTTGCGCTCCCTCGTCATTATCATCCACACTAATCTACCTGCGTCCCCACTACAGGTATCAGTCACTAACTAAACTTAACGTTACCTAATGTCAATCTCTTCTAGATCCCTACAATATAACCTAACCCACCCGGGCTAGTTTTCACTGCCATACACCCCATAATCTAGTGCTCCTTTGCCCCCACCTATGGGAAGGGTGGCAGGGATGCCACCCTTACCCACCGGGTCCATCGCTCATTACCAATTTTGCACATCAAATTTCAACAAATTAAAAATTTGCCAATCACTACCCATTACCAATCATCACTCTGCCAATCCTTTGCCAATCATCAAATTTCGTTTTTTTCTAATTTTGGGGCCAAAACACTAACCTCATCACCCAGTCTACTCACTAATGCCTCTCGGTGCGCCAATTCCTGTCCAAAGCCCGGCTTCGTAAAGCCGAGCAATGAATGTGGGTTGTTTGGTGCCAGCGGCTGGATGCGTCCGGCACTCGGTGCAAGGACGGGGGCTTACCCGGGCCGAGATCCCACGCACCATCTCGGCGTGGAGCCATCCCATGGCTCGATCTCGACCTGCCGGAATGCCTCAACAAAAAGTGGTCGCCATGACGACCCTTCCTATCCGGCCGCCCGCTCCGCCTAGTGGAGCACGGACGCGGCTGTTCAAAGCGAGGCCCCGCACGCACCGAGGGCCCGATTCGGCTAAAAGTCGACCTAACCTCTAACCCGTGTAACGTCGATGCTTCACCTGCATGCTTACACCCCGCAGCCCGTTCCTTGCTCACACATCCAGCCGTTTCCATGCTACCTTTCCTTACACACCCAGGTACACCCATTCCACTCACAGCCTTGGTCACACACCTGACCACCGAACACTTTGGCACACATTCGTTGGTCGCACACCTCACCAACACACCTCTTCGCGCCCCCTCCTCTGTCACCTCCTCTGTGACAATCACAGGTGTGCTCTCATTCGCACACCCAACCACGTGCCTCACCACCAACTCCAGCGTGCATTCCCACTCACGCTCTACCATTCCAGGTGTGCATCCTTCCATCCCAGGTGTACATCCTCGCTCACCTGTCACAACAAACTCACTCTCCTTGTCACTCTCACTACTCTCACCTCCATTCTTGACAGCGCACTCACCCTTACTCTTGACAGCGCACTCTTTCCTCATGCACCTGTCCGTCACACACCTTTCTCGCGCACACTCTCCAGTTACACCCTCTGTAACACTCACCACAGGTGGACACTCTTCCTTACTTCTGACAGCGCACTCTTTCCTCATGCACCTGTCCGTCACACACCTTTCTCGCGCACACTCTTGCGCACACTCTCCCGTCACACCCTCTGTAACACTCACCACACCGCGCTTCCACGTGCTCCCTCGCACACGCGCTACGACCGACTCACTCTCGCCAGCACCCTCACTCCTTGGCACGCACTTTTTCCTCACACACCCCAGAGTCGGATTTTCTCACGCACCTCCTTTTTCGCACCCCAGACCTGTCGCACACTTCACCAACGGCCTCTCACGAACACCCGGGTCTATCTCGACCCCCAAGCTTATTAAATCACCTGGCGCATCATACGCACGACCATATTGGTCACCACTTACACCGGGTCCTCTTTCTCTTCGCTTCTCCTCCATCACCTGCGAATCCCTCATCCGGTTAATGAGCACATCATCACGATCCGAACACAGACTTTGGACCAATTCTTTTACTTCCTCCTTTATCTCCTTCTTATCCTCTCTCCGTCGCTTCTTAATTTCGCTCACCCCTTCTTCCACTTCTTCTAATTTTTGCTTCATCTCCTTCATCTCTTCGTGCGCCCCTTTAAGTTCTTCCTCTAACTCCACTTTATTTTTTTCTATGTGCTCCCGCACCTCCCGCTCTTTAACCTCCATCACCTCTACCACCTTGTCCATTTTCCTCGTCAGGTCCTCATGTACCGTCTGACACTCTTTTTTAATTACCCCTACGTCCTTTTTCATCTCCTTCTGTGTCGATTTTAAACCCTCTATTACCGCTGTGTTCTTCTTTACCTGGTCCCCCAACTCCTTTTGTCCCACTGTCAGTTGTTCTACTCCCAGCGTCAACTCCTCTATACCACTTTGCAATTTTACAGTCCCCTTTCTCACCTCCTTCTCCATGCGCTCCTTACAGTGCCTCACCTCCTCGCGCACTCCTCCGACCTCCTCACTCACACCTCTTCTGATCTCCTCTCCCATCACTTGCATCTCCTGCCCAGATGCCACCCTCATCTGCTCCATTTCCTCCCTGTGAGCATCCAGTTTGGTTTCTACCCCCATTCTGACCCCCTCTATCTGCTGCCCCATTTGGTTAACTTCCCTTTCCACTTGGTCCCTCATGTCCCTCAATTTGCCTTCCATACTGTTTTCTAACCCCTCTAACCCATTTTTCACTCCCTCTATCTGATTCTCCTGGGCAGCCATTCTATTTTCTACCCCCCCTAACCCCTTTTGCATCCCTTCCATTTGATTCTCTTGAGCGGCCATTCTGTTTTCTACCCCCATTAACCCCTCCTGTATTTCCCCTAATCTATTGTCTAATCCCTCAAATTTGTTTCCTCATCCCTCTATTCTACTCCCTAACCCTTGTTTCACCCCTTCTATCCCATTGTCTAACCCCTCTAATTTCTTGTCTAATCCCTCACCGGTACCCCTCGCTTCGTCCCTCATTACCCCCATTTCGTTTCCCATTACTCCTAATTGCTCACTCTGAGCATCCATCCGGTTCCCCATTACCCCCATTTGGTTTCCCAACCGCTCACTATCAGCCCTCATTCCCACCATTTGTTCCATAAGGGCCCTCATTTGCAGGAGGAAAAGGTTCGAATCCACCAGGGGCGCTGCCGCGGGCGTGGACGCCGTGGCCACCTCGTGCGTGACAACGCTATTTTGCGACCCTGCCGCCCTCACTGCTTCGCTCCCCTCGCGTCCCTCAATTTGGTCCTGGACCGACCCTGCCTCACTCTCCACTACCGGACCCCAGCTGTCTTGGTCTGCCATAGCGCGACTTTCAAAATTCGGGTTTTTATTTTCGTATAACAAATTCAAATTTCGCCGTTATAATTTCGCGCGGGAAACGCGCTCCGAATCGTCGATTCTACTACAAATTTGGGCCTAATAAATTTAGTCCCGGGTCCGAATTCCACTCCTCGACACCAATTGTTACAGACGCGGCTTAGATGTTATTTACCGAGCGGTTTGGTATGACCACGTCTGCACAAGTTACCCGATTATACCCGAACGTTGACTAATCGCGCTACGCCAGATCAATGAAGGAAAAGGACACACGGCTGGGATTAAAATGACACGACACCAGGGATACGGTTCTCAAGACCTCCGGAGGAGATTATATTCGTTCGGAAGGTTAGATTACAACTACAAGAGGGACAGCAAAGGAAGATAGGCACTTAGACACAATCTTATATTAACCCGACAGACCACAGATAAACAGGACAAAACTGACTCACACGGGGATTGATGGCAAGGAAAGCGGGTATTCGATGGCCAGCACAAGGTGCACCTTGTGCTCAGGGACAGGATAGCGCGGCCCAAAAGATGCAGGAGGTCTCTCAGCGCTCGGAGGTGGCTCTCTTGTCTTCTCAAGCTCGGGGCGCATCTCACCTCACATCCGGTAAGTCGCTGCGTATATCCGGCGGGGAGTGACACGCCCTCGGCTCGTTAGCTCCGCCCCAGATGGAATCGGCTCGTTGCTTCTCATTGGGTGCATGCGGGGGGGTTACCGGCTCCGCCCTTGACGAGGGGCTGACAGGGAGCCCCTTCGTGGTAACCCCGTGGAGCGCATGGTCATGGCGGCTAACCGAGCTGGTGGGAGGACGCACACTCCCCCCGCGCGCCGTGGTTGTAGTTGTTGTTGTAGCTGTAGTTGTTGTTGTTGTTGTTGTTTGGGGAAGAAGATGGAAGGAGGTATGGGAAGGTCCTAAACTCACTACTGGTGCCATATAATCACATTCTGGTGCAACGAAGAGTCAGAATTAATGGAAAGGAGTCCTTAACTGACATAGACTAAGAATAACTAGCAAGATGTCCGAAAGTTGTCTACGTGAGATGCGGTGGACCTGGGCACGACATTTAATGGGGGAAAAAGGGGAAGGTCGGTTCTACAGAGTGTTGTTTACAGACAATGGGACTAGGGAATGGGGGATTGGGGATAGTTGGGGAGTATTGGGGAAATAGGGGAATATTTACAAGCGGATATGGAGGCCAAATTCCATATTCGCAACAATATATATATATGTATATATATATATATATATATATATATATATATATATTGTTGTATATGTATATATATATATATATATATATATTGTTGTATATATATATATATATATATATATATATATATATATATATATATATATATATATAGATATATATATATATATATATATATATATATATATATATATATATATATGTGTATATATATAGATATATATATATATATATATGTATATATATATAGATATCTATATATGTATATATGTATATATATAGATATATATATATATATATATATGTATATATGTATATATATAGATATATATATATATATATGTATATATGTATATATATAGATATATATATATATATATATGTATATATGTATATATATAGATATATATATATATATATGTATATATGTATATATATATATATATATATATATATATATATATATATATATATATATATATATATATATATATATATATATATATATATATATATATATATATATATATGTATATATATGTATATATATGTATATATGTATATATATGTATATATATGTATATATGTATATATATGTATGTATATATATGTATATATGTATATATAATATATATGTATATATATATATATGTATATATATATGTGTATATATATATATATATATATATATATATATATATATATATATATATATATATGTATATATATATATATATATTGTTATGTCTGGTGGGTAGTGATATGTAGAGCAGTTAGATCTGAGTAGGGAACATGCTTTGAGGTGTCGCGGTAAGGAAAACTACCTGTAATAAGTTCTTCATGTGTCGGCGTTTGTCGGGTTAAGATGTCTACGTGTGAACCTACCAGGAGGTTCGTGTGTTAAGTAGTGTAGGGATTAAAGAGTAGCGCCCCTGTGTGTCCTCACCTGGTCAGCCAAACCTTTGTCCCTTTTGGCACCGCACACCACATAGACATTCTGACGGATCCTAAGTGCAACACTATATAACGCCCTCCCCCTGACATGACTTAGGAAGAAACCAGGCCAGGACACCGCCGCATGGCCGCCGCCACTTGCACCTCCGACAGACCTATCCACCTCGAATAGCACGCGCTATGACACCAGGAGCAAGGAGTGGGCGTGGGAGTGACGCGGTGGGCGTGCACCTGAGCGAGCCGGCGAGTCGGTGGACGAGACGGATTGGTTGGCAGTGCGCCAAGGCTGACGTCACCGGCCAGCAGAGATTAACGATCGTCGAACGCCATTTTCTGGCAGTTTCTTTGGAGTTTGTTTGAGTGCGCCGAGTTGAGTTGCGCAGAGTTGGAGTTGAGAGTTGAGTTTGCAGAGACGAGGACTTTGGTTCGAGTCAGTAAGTTGCTCAGAGCAGTTGGTTTTGAGACGCGGCAGGACTTGGGTGAAGTGAGATTCCGAGGAGATTCCTGGCGCTGGCAGTCCCGGTGCGATCCCGAGTTGAGAGAGTCCTGGCCCTGGTTGAGTTCAGAGTTGGCTTGCTGGTTGAGTTGGCTTGTGAGTCCGAGCCCAAGTGGAGTTCGCTTGCTTCGTGCAGCCCTGCGTTGGACCTTTGGTGCACGGACCTCTTGGGGGTCGACGAGGAGCCTGGAGTGGGCGCTGGCCCGGGCCTTCATGGTGCTGGGGCGCTGGAGCAAGGGACCTCGTGGTGTGCAGCGGAGATTGGACGGACAAGACAGATAAGACCGCACGCCACGTACACTACAAAACGAACGTGTTATTTTCGTGATTCATCCCCCTGTTTGTGTTTGAGGTCTGGTGTGCGGGATCCCGATTTAGGAATTGGATTTACCGGCGCGTGCTTTTCCTGTCCCTGCCTTTATTCAATAAACCCTTGTATTATTTTTATATATATTCCTCAACGCAGTTTTCCGGGTGATTGATTTAATAGGTAAAGCTACAGGGCTCTCGCCGCTCCCCTCCATCCCGCGCGCTTGGTGTAGCTTTTGGTTCTGGAATCCGCCATTGAGTTTTCGCCTCAGGGGTTAAGGCGTCCTTTGCAATCGGCATCCGTGACCACCTGATATTAATCAAAGGCGGTCGCGTGACAATATATATATATATCGTATATATATATTGGCGTCAGGAAGGGCATCCGGCCATAAAAACATTGCCTCAAAAAGAGAACCATGACAATTACGACTACATATGGGCAGGGTACAGCCCGAAGTACCCCGTGGGGGACCCCACTCCCTCTCGTCAAAACTCAAGGTGGGGAACCCGATCGAAGCAAGGGTGGAAATCATTCCATTTATGACGACGAAACGTCTGATGCCCGACGTGGAGATCGGTTTCTGAGATTTGGGACATGGAATGTAGGGACAATGACAGGGAGATCAGGAGAAGTGGTGGAAGTATTGGTCAGAAGAAGAGTGGACATGTGTTGTGTGCAGGAGACGAGATGGAAGGGAAGTGGTGTGAGAATGGTGAAGGGTTGGCAGGGACAGAAATACAAGTTTTTGTGGCAAGGGTGCCCGGAGGGTGTGAATGGTGTTGGTGTCCTGTTTTCTGAGGAGTTTGTAGACAGTGTGGTGAGTGTGACAAGAGTGAGTGAAAGGTTGATGATGGTGAAAATGATGATTGGAAAGCTCTTGGTGAACATCATCTCGGGATATGCTCTGCAGGTTGGTCGGAGCGATGAAGAGAAGCTGATGGAAAACGTGAAAGACGAGGAAGTTGTTGTGGTAGGAGGAGACCTAAATGGACATGTGGGAAGGAGTATGGACGGGTTTGAGGGAGTTCATGGGGGTTACGGATATGGTGTGAGAAATGGAGAAGGTGAAAGGATTTTGGAGTTTGCTGATGGAGCTGATTTGTTTATTTGTAATACTCAGTTCCAGAAAGGGATAATAAGCTTGTTACATACACGTCAGGTGGGTCGACGACAACCGTTGACTACCTGCTGGTGCGTAGGCGAGATAGGGGGCACCTCCGGGACACAAAGGTGATCCCGGGGGAGGAGGCTGTTTCACAGCACCACTTGGTTGTCTGCGACATAAGGGTGAAAGGTGCGAGGAGAGCTCGGCGGGTGAAGTACCAACCGAGAATGAAGGTGTGGAGGTTGAAAGAGGTGACAGTGAGGGAGGCATTAAAAGAGAGGCTGAGTATGGTGGAGGATGATGTGGTTGAGCTTGAAAGTGGTTGGATGTCAATGAAAGATAGTCTGTTGGGAGCCGTTGGTGAGGTATGTGGATGGACAAAAGGACCACCGAGGCACTCGGAAACATGGTGGTGGGATGATGAAGTTGGAAAGAAGATTGACGAGAAGAGGAAGAAGTTCAAGGAGTGGCAGAAGGTGAAGGGTATGGGGGCAGAAAAGGCAGAGCATGAAAGTTATAAGGCAGCCAAGAAGGCTGCAAAGAAAGAGGTAGCAAAGGCACAGGAGGTATGTAGGAAAATGTTCGGAGAACGCTTGGATTTGTAAGAGGGTCAGAGAGCGGTATTCAGGATTGCAAAGCAGATAGCGAAAGAGAGGTGTGATGTGATGGGGGTGAGTTGCTTGAAGGATGAAGTGGGACAAATCGTTGTGGACCCAGATGGAATTAAAGGAAGATGGAAGATATATATGGAAATACTGTTGAATGCAGAGAATGAATGGGATGGCAACATTTTTTTTTTTTTTTTTTTTGTATACTGAATCTAGGCTCGTGAAAGAGCTAAAAACATGAGCTAACATAGAGAGTAACCCAGTTTTAGGACCGGCAGAGAAGATAACCGAGAAGGAAGTTGAGGAAGCGATAAAAGCAATGAAGAGTAGAAAAGCGGGAGGGCCGACGGGAGTTGTGGGAGATATGTTGAAGGCAGCGGGAAATTGGGGTGTGAAGAGAATGACAGAGATCTGCAATCTGGTGGTGAAAGAAGGCCGCATTCCAGCGGATTGGGAACCGAGTACCCTCGTCCCTCTATACAAGGGGAAAGGTGACCCTCTGGACTGTGGCTCGTATCGAGCGATAAAGTTATTGGAGCATGGAATGAAGGTATTGGAAAGGGTGTTGGAGAGGAGGATAAGGAAGAAAATGAAGATTGACGAAATGCAGTTTGGAGTTATGCCAGGAAGAGGAATGACAGACGCGCTTTTTATTGTGAGGCAGTTGCAGGAGAAGTATATGGAGAAGAGGAAGAAGTTGTTTCTTGGGTTTGTTGATCTGGAGAAAGCATTCGATAGGGTTCCACGTGAAGTAGTGACATGGGCATTGAGGAAGTTAGGAGTGGAGGAATGGTTGATCAGAGTCGTGATGGCAATGTACAAAAGAGCGCTCACAGCTGTAAGGACGAAGGACGGGAACAGTGGTGAGTTTGAGGTGAAGGTGGGAGTGCATCAGGGGTCGGTACTAAGTCCACTACTATTTGTAGCTGTGATGGAGGTGCTGGCTCAGAACGTAAAGGAGGGTTTACCGTGGGAGTTGTTGTATGCAGATGATCTGGTGTTGATTGCAGAAAGTATGGATGGACTGAAGGAGAAGATGAACAAGTGGAAGGAATGTATGGAGACAAAAGGTCTGAAGGTGAATATCGGAAAAACGAAGGTGATGGCAAGTGGTAAAGCATGTGGTGAGGTGGAAAGAACTGGGAAGTGGCCGTGTGCTGTGTGCAGGAAGGTTGTCGGAGTGAATTCCATTCAATGTACAATGTGTGCTGAGTGGGTTCATCAAAAATGTAGTGGTTTGAGAGGGTCATTAACCAGTGTGGCAGCTACATTCAAGTTGAAGGTGTGCACAGAGGGAGCTGCAGATGGAGGAAATGTTGAGTTGGATCTTGGAGATGGCATGAAGCTGGAAGGTGTGAAAACATTTTGTTACCTTGGAGACATGCTGAATGGAGAAGGTGGATCAGACTCGGCAACGGTTGCTCGAGTGAGATGTGCATGGAAGAAGTTTCGGGAACTGAGTGGCGTGCTGATGAGGAGGGGATTGTCATTGAAGCTGAAGGGAAAGGTGTATGCTGCATGTGTGAGAAGTGTTATGATTTATGGGAGCAAGACATGGGTAATGAACGTAGAGCAGCAACGAAGGCTGGAAAGGGTGGAAATGCGAATGGTTCGGTGGATGTGTGTAGTATCGTTGAGAGAGAGGAAGACAAATGATGAATTGCGAAAGATGATGGGAATAGAGCCTGTGATGGATGCTGTGAAGAGAAACAGGTTGAGATGGTTTGGTCATGTGTTGAGGAAGGATGAAAGTGACTGGTTGAAAAGAGTGATGGAAATGAATGTAGAAGGAAGTAGAGGACGGGGAAGACCGAGAAAGACTTGGCTAAAGATGGTCGAAGAAGAAATGCAGGCAAGGGGGTTAACAAGGGGAGATGCAGAAAATAGGGCAAAATGGAGAACATTGTCATGGGGACCGCAAGGCTAACCCCCGCTCTTGCAGGGAAAATGGCCTTAAAATGCATGTTGTTGTTGTTGTTGTGTGTGTGTGTGTATGTATATATATGTGTGTATGTATATATATATATATACATATACATATATTTTGTTACGGGACCGCGGCGAGGATGTTGTTTGCCGAGCGGATGGCCGCCGCGCCCGAACAGTTACCCCGACTAACCCGATTCCTGAAAGTTGGCCGAATCGCGCCACAGATATTCAATGGGGAAAAGACTAAAACGAAGGGCGTGAAGAAGAAGAACACCAAAGCAAAAAGGTTGGAAATGCTTCTAAATTTATTCCTACTATTTACACAATCAAAGAAACCAAGGAGAAGGAAGGATAAGAAAATAAAATACAGAAGAGGAAAGGTGACACAGTGAAATTGTAGCTTATCTAAACAGTCTTAACTTATACCCTGGACAGAACAAACAAAGACGGACTCACACGAATGGGGAATGGAGGCAGGAACGATTGGCTGGACCGGGAGGAAGGTTCAGCTCGGACCACAAGCTGGAAGGCTTTGCAGGGCGCACAGCAAACCGGGCCTCGTCGAGCAGGGTGACGTCGTGCACTTCTCTCAAGGCTTCCCCCGCGCTTCTCTCGCGCACTTGTGTTAACGGCTTCCTTCTCGCTTCTCTTCCCTCCTTGCGCACTTCTCTCTGAAGCTCGTCCCTTTGCAGAACTCAGAACTCCTCTCTCTTAGTCCAACAACTTCAAGGCTTTCGCGCGCGCCCTTTATAGCGCCTCAGGCGATCAAGCCGCTGGTGTCCAGGACACGCCCATAGGTGAGCTCGCCTCGGCCCTGATTGGTCGGCACGGCCCTCTGGCTCCACCCTTGATGACGAGGGGCGGGCACGCCCAGGATTTGGCAGCTCCTCCCCCTTCTTCTCCGAGCCGACCTCGTGGCGAATGGAGTCGCGGAGGGAACAGTTGGCAATTGTTGGAAGGGGAATGTGAATGAAAGGGGATCTACTCTTATTTCACTTGGTGCAATGGAGTATTTAAATTAATGGAAGACACAGCCTTACACTAATACACATAATAAGGATATAACTACTGAACAGGGATATATGGTGTCCTTCGTGTATGTTTTATGGAATTAACTACGGGAACGCCCTTTGACCTTTATACAACAACAAATGCAGGAAGGAGGGTGACATTTTACAACAATTCATTACACAACAAAAAAAAAAAAAACATTCTCATAACCCCAACAATATATATATATATTGTTACAGACACGACTTTGATGTTATGGTGGGCCGAGCGGAATGGCCGCCGTGTCCGCACAAGTTACCCGATTATACTCGAACCTTGGCCGAGTCGCGCTACGCTAGGTCAATGAAGGAAAAGGACACAACGGCTGGGATTAAAATGACACGACACCAGGGATACGGTTCTCAAGACCTCCGGAGGAGGTTATATTATGGCGGAAGGTTAGATTACAGGAATGAGAGGGACAGCATAGGAAGATAGGCACTTAGACACAGTCTTATCTAGCCCCGACAGACGACAGATAAACGGGACAAAACTGACTCACACGGGGATTGATGGCAAGGAGGGGCAGGTCTTCGATGGCTCAAGGTGCACCTTGGCTCAGGGGCAAAATCGACCCGGTCCAATCCAAAGATGCGGGAGGTCTCACTCAGCGCTCGGAGGTGGTGACTTGTCTTCTCAAGCTGGGGGCGCATCTGACGTCACGTCCGGTAAGTGGCTGCGTATATCCGGCGGGGAGTGACATGCCCTCGGCTAGTTAGCTCCGCCCCAGATGGAATCGGTCCGCCCTTCTTATTGGGTGCGGGGGGGGGGTTACCGGCTCCGCCCCTGACGAGGAGCTGACAGCCAGCCCCTTCGTGGTAACCCCGTGGGCGCACATGGCAATGGCGGCTAACCAAGCCGGTGTGAGGACGCACACTCCCCGCGCCGCGCCGCCCCCAATCTCCTCTGTTGTTGTAGTTGTAGTTGTTGTTGTTGTTGTTGTTGTTGTTGTAGTTGTTGTTGTTGTTGTTTCATGGGGAAGATGGGAGGAGGTATGGGGAGGTCCTAAACTCACTAACGGTGCCATACAATCACATTCTGGTGCAACGAAGAGTCAGAATTAATGGAAACGAGTCCTTAACTGACATAGACTAAGAATAACTAGCAAGATGTCCGAAAGTTGTCTACGTGAGATGCGGTGGACCTGGGCACGACATTTAATGGGGGAAAAAGGGGAAGGTCGGTTCTACAGATTGTTATTTACAGGCAATGGGACTAGGGAATGGGGGATTGGGGATAGTTGGGGAGTATTGGGGAAATAGGGGAATATTTACAAGCGGATATGGAGGCCAAATGCCATATCCGCAACATTGCACCCTTCTCTACCCTCGGGGCGTCCCGACCCGATAAATTTTTACCTATTTTAGTGTGGCACTCAGATGTAGTTCCCTCTACTATTAACTCTACCCTGAGTGCGACAGTTTTACAGATATTCACAAATGAGTAAATATGTCCCCCTGCGACGTTGCACCCTTCTCCTCTCAGAAACACACCCACAGGATAACCGAATCCGGAAAGAATTCGCAAACTAAACATACAGCCGGTAGGGAGCATTATTTACAAGACTACGCTGATATTTACACTACGATCCAGGACCTGTTTTTGGAGGAACACATGCAGATGTTATGCATAGAGAGAGAGCACGCATGCCAGCATCGATACACCAACCCACGAGTGCTCTGTGGCCTTACGGCCTTTAATAATGTGCAGAGCACCCCTTCCAAGCACCAAAAGCACCACCCCAGCACCAATCGGTGCAGTCACCATTGTTCATTAAAATAAAAACAACAACCCCTAACCCTGCAGGTGTTTCTTGCTCTTCGTGTGGTGCACTTGGCCTTCTGGCTTCTTTCGAAATAAAGAAAGGCGCCAACCGCGTCCATTTCTTTATTGTGGCCGTCAGGGGGCCAACTATTAGTGGTTCACCTGTTTGACATAGGTGCCACGTTGACCCAGAGGTCCATCAATGGGTGGTGCTTGGCCGCAACAGAACTGCGGTCCATTGTGGGTGGCCACCAAAACTGCGGTCCATATGGTGTATCGATCCAGGCAGCAAGCAGCGAAAGTGCAGGCCCACAACTGCGGAGCCAGCACCTCTCTCTCCTCTCTCTCTGCCCCAAAGCCAGATCCTCGGAGGTGGGAGACAAAAGAAGCAGACAAGTGAGTAAGGTGGTAAGGGCGCAAAAGTGCACGCAATATAAGATGATGCACACTGGGGGCACATGGGAACCAGGTGAGACAGGTACGTTCCTACCGTACGCCCCCTCCCCCCCACCAGGTAACCTACATGGCCCCTCCCTTACCCCTTACTGTTTCCACAAAACACAACACTACCCATAAACATCTACTTTACAAATCAACAAACGTCCCTACTGTCTTCCCCGTTCCTCCCATATACCAAATTCGTCTTCTCTCCCTCCTAACCAATCAAATTTGCCATTTTCAACTCAACATCATAATTTGCCATCTCCAACTCAACATCAAAATTTGCCATTACCAATTCATCATCAGTCCCTCCTAGGGAGGGAGAGATGGAATCACCCCAATGTCTCATCCACGTCGTGATGCGTCTCACAAATCCAACAGCAATCCTTACTTCCTGCAACACAAAACAAAGAAAACACAGGTGTGGAGTCATCATCATCACAGGTAAGTGGCTGCGTATGGTGCGACAGGTTCATCAATCCTAACTATTTCCTAAATGACTTTAACAACTTTACACTACCCGGGGTCTTTCTCCGGCCAACCCATTGGCCCTCTTACACTATGGGTTCTAAAAAACCAATTCCCATTGGCCAAACTGTGGTGCTTTTCAATTTGGGGTCTCACTCCCCCGATTCATCTCCCGGTGCCCTCGCACAATTTCTGGACTGTGGCGTGTACCTCTCCCAGCGGGTCTACCCACCTGCACACCTCCACCACTGCAGTTGCCTCCGAGCTTACCTGCTCCTTACCCTAACCTAACTACCTGGGGAAGGCCCTCTGGCGCTCTCCCCACTCGGTGCCCTCTCTGGCACTGGGCTACCCGGGTCCGTCCTCCGGATCCTCGGGCCCCATCCACAACTCTACCGGCTCCCAGAGCCCACCTGCGGCCTCACCTGGCCGACATCCTCACAGTGGTGGAGTGCCCAACCAACTACACACACTAACAGGCTACACGCCCAGCCATTTCCACGACACTAATGCACCCATCCAAATATCATTCTGTCACCCGCACCACAAATGCCAATATCCAACCACAATTTACCTATACCCTCTACCTAACACTTACACTACCCGCCCCGGGTACTCGTGAAAGGGGTCCACTCTTCCCCCATCCACACCTTCGCACCATGCACACCACTCCGTACCACTTACTCCAACTCTCTCCACACACCTTTACTTGCACACCTGTGCTCTCACACCTGGTGCCACCTGCACCCTTCTCTCCCCAAGCGCATTCGCGCTGATCCACAACACTCACTACTCACACACTGCTCCACACACCTGTCCAGTTGCACACCTGTGCAATCACACCTGTTCAATTCTCACACACACGGCATCATCTCAGCTAACTACTCCCTTCTGAAACTTGCGCTTCCCAGTCGTCCCTTTAAACTATTGCGCTCCCTCGTCATTATCATCCACACTAATCTACCTGCGTCCCCACTACAGGTATCAGTCACTAACTAAACTTAACGTCACCTAATGTCAATCTCTTCTAGATCCCTAACAATATAACCTAACCCACCCGGGCTAGTTTTCACTGCCATACACCCCATAAGCTATTGCTCCTTTGCCCCACCATGGGAAGGGTGGCAGGGATGCCACCCTTACCCACCGGGCCCATCGCTCACTACCAATTTTGCACATCAAATTTCAACAAATTAAAAATTTGCCAATCACTACCCATCATCTGCCAATCACTACTGCCAATCCCTTGCCAATCATCAAATTTTGTTTTTCTCTAATTTTGGGTCCAAAACACTAACCTCATCACCCAGTCTACTCACTAATACCTCTCGGTGCGCCAATTCCTGTCCAAAGCCCGGCTTCGTAAAGCCAAGCCATGAATGCGGGTTGTTCTGTGCCAGCGGCTGGATACGTCCGGCACTCGGTGCAGGGAAGGAGGTTTACCCGGCCCGAGATCCCACGCACCTTCTCGGCACGGAGCCATCCCATGGCTCGATCTCGACCTGCCGGAATACCTCAACAAAAAGTGGTCGCCATGACGACCCTTCCTATCCAGCCGCCCGCTCCGCCTGGTGGAGCACGGACGCGGCCGTTCAAAGCGAGGCCCAGCACGCACCGAGGGCCCGATTCGGCTAAAAGTCGACCTAACCTTTAACCCGGTTACCTTCGATGCCTCACCTGCATGCTTACACCCCGCAGCCCGTTCCTTGCTCACACATCCAGCCGTTTCCATGCTCCTCGTACCTTTCCTTACACACCCAGGTACCCTCATTCCACTCACAGCCTTGGTCACACACCTGACCACCGAACACTTTGGCACACATTCGTTGGTCGCACACCTCACCAACACACCTCTTCGCGCCCCCTCCTCTGTCACCTCCTCTGTGACAATCACAGGTGTGCTCTCATTCGCACACCCAACTACGTGCCTCACTACCAATTCCAGCGTGCATTCCCACTCACGCTCTACCATTCCAGGTGTGCATCCTTTCTCACCTGTCACAACCAACTCACGCTCCGTGTCACTCTTACTACTCTCACCCTTACTCTTGACAGCGTATATCCGGCGGGGAGTGACACGCCCTCGGCTAGTTAGCTCCGCCCCAGATGGAATCGGTCCGCCCTTCTTATTGGGTGCGGGGGGGTTACCGGCTCCGCCCCTGACGAGGAGCTGACAGCCAGCCCCTTCGTGGTAACCCCGTGGGCGCACATGGCAATGGCGGCTAACCAAGCCGGTGTGAGGACGCACACTCCCCGCGCCGCGCCGCCCCCAATCTCCTCTGTTGTTGTAGTTGTAGTTGTTGTTGTTGTTGTTGTAGTTGTTGTTGTTGTTGTTGTTGTAGTTGTTGTTGTTGTTGTTTCATGGGGAAGATGGGAGGAGGTATGGGGAGGTCCTAAACTCACTAACGGTGCCATACAATCACATTCTGGTGCAACGAAGAGTCAGAATTAATGGAAACGAGTCCTTCACTGACATAGACTAAGAATAACTAGCAAGATGTCCGAAAGTTGTCTACGTGAGATGCGGTGGACCTGGGCACGACATTTAATGGGGGAAAAAGGGGAAGGTCGGTTCTACAGATTGTTATTTACAGGCAATGGGACTAGGGATTGGGGATAGTTGGGGAGTATTGGGGAAATAGGGGAATATTTACAAGCGGATATGGAGGCCAAATGCCATATCCGCAACAATATATATATATATATATATATATATATATATATATATATATATATATATATATATATATATATATATATATATATATATATATATATATATATATATATATCTGTGCAGTGTCTGTCTTGTGTTGTCACTGAACTACTCCCTCAAACTTTTCTGAAATCGTACTCTTCCAACCTGACCCACGGCGGGAGTACGCGCTCTACTGAGTGGCGTTCTAGTCTTCTCCCTGTGTTTTGAGTAAAGCAAAATGACGTTAATATTTGGGGTTTGTTTAAACAAGTATCTGCAAATATTTATTCTCTTCATCAAGTTTGAGTGTGCTGCCAGTGTTTTTCTTGTACATCAGCATTTGTTTTTGTGTGTGTGTGTGTTTTTTGTTTGCTTTTACCTCAGCCACCATAGGTGGATGGAGGTTATGTCCCCCCTCCCTCCCCCCCCCCCTTGTCTGTCTGTCCGTTTGTGAACAAGATATCTCAAAAGGTTGTTGACAGATTCGGGCGAAATTTGGCAGAGATGTGTATGTGACAAGGACGAAATGATTTGATTTTGGTGAAGATCCGGATTCGCATCCGGTTACTATAATTTTTTAAGTGATTCTTCACCATTTGGGAGATCGAGCCAAAAACGATACATAGCAGTATATATCAAAAAGTTGTGGACGGATTTGGACGAAAATTGGTGGACCGGTTGGGTGTCTGACAAGGACGAATCGATTTTGGTGAAGATCTGAATATGGATTCTGATATGAGAATTATTTAATTTTTTAAGTGATTCTTCACCATTGGGAGATAGGGCCAAAAACGATACATAGCAGGATATCTCAAAAGGTTATGGATGGATTTGGACGAAACTTGTTGGAAAGGTTGTGTATGTGACAAGGAATGCTCGATTCAACTTTGGTGAAGAATGTTTCTACATCTTATTATAATTCACCAAATGTCCGTCCATCTGTCTGTCGGTTCGAAGGTACCGCAAGAACCGCTGAACCGATCACAACGATATTTTGGGTGGGTAATCTTAGGACCCTCTGGAGTAAAATAGGCTATATTGTTTTTCCAAGTTTTGCAATTTTCCAGTTTTTCCAAACACGATGGAATAATATTTACCGATATGAAGAGTGATGTGGCGTTTGTTGAAATTCTACGTACCTTGAGAGAGTAGATCGACTCCTGACGAACTCTTCCTATATAAATGTGCGGCTCCGAAGTAACACGGCAGCGTGTGCAAAGCGACTGAGAAACAGGTGTAGCGGCCGCCTCCGTGTTACAGATTCGGCGCGCACTCTTCACACATAAACGTGTGACTGAGAAAGACGTGTAGCGGCCGCTTCCGTTTTGCAGAATTAAATCTTTTTTCAAAATGGGTGCCATGTACTGTTTAGATTTTGATGACTTGCGTGTGATATGATTCAACGGATGTTCCGTTTAAAAAGCCTTTAAATCGTTTAAAAGCGTATGAATCGTTTAAAATAAAAAAAGCCTTCAGTTTCTGAGATTTTGCCTTTTAATTTGGACTTCCCAATTGAAGCCCCGCCCATAGGGCAGGTGTCGTTGCGAGTTATATAAATTCTGTATTGTGATTTTCCTGTCTAATCTGAAATACAAAACATAAACTGTTCACCAGGCGGAGGTATGCTCTCTACTGAGTGCCGGTCCAGTTGATTGTTTTTGTTTGTTTGTTTTGGGTAGCGCTATGTGCTTGTAATGCAACCCTTTATCTGGTGATTGTGTTGAACCTTTGGACAAAATAAATCAAAATATCTCAGGAACTTATCTTTTCAAAATGGTGAGAGGTGACTGTAGTGGTGATTCAGGAAGTTGTGATTGATGAGTTGAGCTGTCACATTGGTTTATCCTTTTTGTGTTCATCTGACAATCGCTTAGTTCGCAGAGGAATTACTGTTTTGGATCTTTACCATTTCTCCTGAGAAATGCATTCTGTTTGCCTCATTAAAAACCAACTCAAATGCGGGAGAAAATAAAAATACATTGCGTGGAATGATGTTTTGTGCACTTAGAGGAGTGCTCCAGTCACTCATCGAGAAGCATTTTCCAGCTCCAGACCGACAGAAGTTGGCTTCTCTTTTGGGTCTTCCTCCACAGCAGCACATGCAGCAATTTGCACAACATGTTGCCATTGACAACAAAAATAAAGGTATATATACACAAAGAATTAAGTTAAGCACCCCCCCCGTTTGTTTACAACCTCGCACATTACAAGTTTGTTGTCGTCAAAACAGTGTAATATACCCATGATATTGCTATATTCTCTGGAGAAGTGATATTATGGTCACATAAAAAAACATAACAATCATGCCGTTTTCAATATTTTATTCTGAATAATTTAAGGTGAAATTTTTTGGGAATTTTAGGCATATTTACACCTCAATTTAAGTATGGAGCTATAGGTCCATCACGGACAGTGTGGATGACGTTTATGTTTTCTAACGTACAGTCATTGTTCTGAGAAGACCTCTAGCGATCTTTGCGTCAATAACATGTGTAGGACCCACGTGATCGGATCACTGACTCAACCCTACGTCTCATAGACCCTGTAAGCCGTCGTATGCGTTGCTGTGGCAGGCTGTTCCATTCCCGATGTAATGCACGTTCCAATTCATCCAGATTGGCTATTGGAGGGACCATCTTCGCAATTTGTCGTCCCAACATGTCCCAAACGTGCTCGAGGGGGTTCAGGTTCAGGACAGGATTAGGGGGTGCATAACTTAATTCTTTGTGTAGGGGTGCTTAACTTAATTCTTTGTGTATATTAGCATCTATTTTCCACACCTTTTCATGCTTTCTCTTTTGCTTAAACCTATCCGTATTTAGCCATTCCTTATAACCGACCTCATCATTCTGAGTTTTAGGTCAGCTCATCTCGATTGTCGAAGAGATGAACTTATAAAATGGGTCATTATTATGTCTGTCCGCCAGTCGTCCGTCCATTAAATTTTTGCTATTTTTTCTACTACTCCCTTTTCACCCAGCTGAGTGTTCTGAAACCTGACACATGAATACAAGACTAGCCCCCACAATCGCTTGAGCTTAAATTCTTCGATTTTGGATCATGGAGGTTGGGGGATTATCCTCCAAACTTCAGATCCCGACTTATTTACCAACCGATTGCTCTGTGAAACCCGATACAGCCCTTCTCCTCCATGGTCTGCAGGATTGCTTAGTCTTGTATTTTTTGAATTTGGATCATGGGGGCTCGCAGGGGGAGTTAACTTCCAAACTTCGGATCACCACTCATCCATTATTTATTTGCCAACCCGTCGTATCGTAAATAAAGCTGGTAAAAGTCTGATTGGCAACATTTTAATTTTTAATTCCAGGCTATAAGGCAATAAAAGATGAAAATTTTGAAAGGGAGTCTAGACTTTCTCGAGCTACCTAATTATATATATATATATATATATAATTATATATATATATATATATCAAGTAATGAACGGCGGTTGGGAATTATATCCACGATATCCATTTTTCCGTTCTCCAACCTAAAGCTTTGTCTTTAAAAACTCAACGTTTCGGCCAGCAACCCAGCGTGCGCCGAGCCTCCACTAGCCTTCATCAAGAGAAGTTCCCTTGTTCACCTCCTCCCAGATATATCTGGGGAGAGGGGTGGGCCTATTCTATCAACCAATCACAAAGCTGCGTTGCGAGACCTCGTGACCATGGACCCATGCTCGGCTTGTGTTGCAAGTGTTTTGTGCGTGTTTGAGCGGTGTATTGTGTTTTGTTGTCCGTGTTGCCTGTGTCGGCTATGTCCCACTTTGTCTTTGTCCTCCTCCACGCATCGGTGTGTCTCTGGTGTACTTATGCATGAGAGGTCCGTATGCCTGTGGTAACACCACAGTCTCCTCTGTCAATGGTGCCCGCGTTTGGCCAGTGTGCCAGGCCTCCAGTATTCGCCTCCTGGCCCGGTTCGGGGATGCCGCCAGCACGTTCACATTGTCCCATAGAGGAACATTCTTTACATCTAATCCGCGGACCACCTAAGGGCTTCTGCGTGCTACCATTTGTGCCACGGGTATCTCAAAGGATTGGCAGGATTTTGAGACCGGTCGGGGTGAGGGTCAACTACCAACCTATTTCCACCTTGAGACGTGCACTGACCAAGGTCAAAGACAAAAGACTGAAGAATGATTGCACAGGTGTGGTATACACCATTCCATGTGACTGTGGTGGAGAATACATAGGCGAGACTGGAAGAACCTTAGGCCAGCGCATTAATGAACACCACAAGGCCTTTGAGTGTAATCACCCAGAAAGATCTGCTATCGCCAAGCATGGAATAAGGGCGGGCCATGTTCCTCTATGGGACAATGTGAACGTGCTGGCGGCATCCCCGAACCGGGCCAGGAGGCGAATACTGGAGGCCTGGCACACTGGCCAAACGCGGGCACCATTGACAGAGGAGACTGTGGCGTTACCACAGACCACAGAAACTGTATTTCCCATCTACATGGCCATGTATTCCTATTAACGTTATGTAAAGTACATAAATTGTGTGGATTACATCATTTGTGGATGTGATCAATTGCCAGTAACCATCTATATCCCTCCCCTCCCCTTCCCTCCTCCCCCTCCCCCTCCCTCCCCCTACCCCTCCCTTTGCCCCCTACCCCTCCCTTTCCCCCCTACCCCTACCCCTACCCCTTCCCCCTTCCCCCTTCCCCCTCCCCTCCCCCTCCCTTTCCCCCCTCCACTTCCCCCTCCCACCTCCCCCTCCCCTCCCTCCCCCTCCCTTCCCCCTCTTCTCCCCTCCCCCTCCCCCCTCTCCTCCCCCCCATTCCCCTCCCATCCCCTTCCCTCCTCCCCCTACCCCTTCCCCCCTACCCCTTCCCTTTCCCCCTACCCCTCCCCCTTCCCCCTCCCTCTCCTCCTCCTCCTCACCCCTCCCCTTCCCCCTCCCACCTCCCTCCTCTTCTCCCCTCCCCCCTCTTCTCCCCTCCCCCCCGTTCCCCTCCTACCCTCTTCTCTCCACCCCCCCGTTCCCCTCCCATCCCCTTCCCTCCTCCCCCTCCCTCCTCCTCCCTTTCCCCCCTACCCCTCCCTGTCCCCCCTCCCCCTTCCCTCTCCCCCTCCCCCTCCCCTCCCTTCCCCTCCCCCTTCCCCTTCCCCCTCCCCCTCCCACCTCCCCCCTCTCCTCCCCCCCTCCCCCCTCTCCTCCCCCCTCCCCCTCCCCCCTCTTCTCCCCTCACCCCCATTCCCCTCCCCTTCCCCCTCCCCCTCCCTTTCCCCCCTACCCCTCCCTTTCCCCCTCCATCCTTCCCCCTCCCCTTCCCCCCTCCCCTCCCCTCCCCTCCCCTCCCCCCTCCCCTTTCAATCATTTCCACGATTGAAACCTCGATCGGCCATACAAATATCGCCGGGCTGGAACTTGTCTACAATGTTCGTCATCTTTACAATTTTTTTGTCTGACGTGTTTCTTCCTGTAGGTTTGGAAATGTATGAAATTCTTCCGCTAGGTGTAATACTAACAAGGCACTTGAGAGTTGGTCTTGACTTATATTGGCTGTACACTTGCGAACAAAACTTGGGAGACGGTGCTTTGTCCTAATCCAAAGCGAAATACGAGGTCCTCCTCGTGAAGATTAAGCCGAAGCTTCATGAGTGTCATGAGTACTTGATCCTCTGAAGATTGAGATCGCTTAACTCCGAGTTTTGTGGTATTGTTTATTTGCCAGTTCTTGTCTTCCATTGATAATTTCCCCTTATAATAATGAAGGCTCTGTGCATGAGGGGATACTTCTGCTAATAACCACTTAAACAGGTCATAACTAGGTAAACCTGTATGAAGTTTCACAAGTTCATCACAGTTTGCTATGTCCGAAACAGTAAGCTTCTTGTTACATACTGCAATGGCGGCTTTCAGTTTTGCGACGGTGTCCTTGGCTTGCAAATATTGGCTCATGAGCTGATCACAGTTCACAGTTAATTTGTCACAGTAAAAAAGTCCTAAAAGTAGTTTACAGTGGTAAGGATCACGTAGTGTGTCAATGTAAACAAGCAGTCTGTCAAAGTGACAGCGACCGCCGGCGGCGCTATTGCCCCTTTCCGATCCCATGACGCATTGCGGTTCTGATTCGCGATAAGGTCTATGCGCTATCACCGACACTTTTCACCTTTTTCATACCTTTTAATCAGATTTAACTTATCTTCCATCGTAACCACATTACACTTGGAAACACTAGCATTATCCTTCTTAGGACCCATGGCTAACACAGACACAGTAAAGGAATACTGTACGTCGCCTCTGTTTTGAATGAGAACCAGCAGCTGCGCGTACGTACAGTATAATGTACGTACATTTTTATATATTTTAATGTGCTTTTTATTGTATTTTAAATTGTTTTTTAGCTTCTTTTATTGTTAATTTATGTACTATTTTATTTATTTTAAATATATTTTTAAGGAAAGGTTTTTTTTCACGTCCGTAGGAGTGACGTAAAGTCGCACATAATGACGTTCGCTGAACTGAAATTTACTCTAGAAGAGTGGCGTAAAGTCGGATTTGACGTAGGTCGAAATGGCGTAAAACGGGGTATGTCTGTACATATATAATATATATATATTTGGATATTTATATATTTATTTCCAAACGTTTTGTTCCATCATTTCCACGACTCCCTCCCAGACAGACATACTGCTCCTGTCACCAAACGAGCCCGGCTCGGATCCATGTCTGATGAATCTGATGAAAAGAAAGGGACGTCCCTGGCGAAGGACCATGAGAGTGGCGGGGCCACTTCAGACTCTGGCACTGAGTCGAGCTTTGAGTCACAGTCGACTTCTGGAGATGATTTTAATCCCTTTCATGACTCTTCGGATGGCGATGATGGTGAAGTTTCCAATCGTGAATGTAGTTTTATTTGCATTTGATTTCCTGCCCATGTATGTGAGAATAGTTAATGTTTCACATCTTCATTGCGCATGTACATTTCTTTTTCTTTTATTTCAGATCCATGGCTTTCTCGTCTCGGCAGTCGTCGTTCTCGGCTATCTGGAGTCGGGGAAGGCGGAGGGGGTTCTTCGGCCACGTCTGGGGGGCGCCGGAGACGTGGCAACGGCGGGTCGATAGATTTTCAAAAGCAACCCGATCCTGGCTCTCTTCAGAGTGCGCTGTTAGCTTCAGGCCTTGGAGTTCAGACGAATGAGTCCTTGAATCGTTCCACACCACCACCCAGCTCTTTTGACTGTCACTCTGAAGTTCCAGGTGAGAATGATTTTGTGTATATTTTTTAGGGTAATCTTTGGCTCATGGGAATGAGGAAACTACGGATTTAACAACGCAATGTGAAATTTGAATCGAGCTGTTGTGTTCGGATGGGAACACCAAACATTACGACCCGGCTGCCGTTTGATGTGCAATTGCAAACTTGGTGCAAAATTCCAGACAAATCAAACTGCTGGAACATGCCGTGAGGAATGGAATGCTTGTATATTTATGAACGCTGAAAAAAAAGAAAAAAATTCAAAAGCACTTGTAACCTTAAAGTGGAGAATACGAAGGTCTGTTGTGACCTTTAAGCCGGAATGTAGTCTTATTCAAGAGACCTTCCACCTTCCAACTTTCACATTCAAAAGAGACCTTCCTCCTGCATTCGTAGTCATTCTTTTGTTGATGGCTTTTAGTTTGCCTTTTTCAGGAACGCTGATTGAATTCATCTGTTGAGAGAATTTTGTTTGTGTACATGTATATATATCTATTTTTTTTTTACCATCCTCAACCGAACGTGGATGTAGGTTGTTTTCACTCTTGTTTGTCTGTGTATGTTAACAGGATATTAGACTGGGTCAATTTTCTGAAAATGTGCTTATTTAAAGTGCTGAAGGCAAATCGTGTTAATTTAGGGCACACAATGTTTTTAGGGGTATTGAGGGGTGCTGAACTCAAATCTGCTGTATGTCCAGCTCATAAATGGCCGATAATGCCTCAAAATTGAGAAATCCAAGATGGCCGCCACAGCCGGGCTGAAATGTATTTATGTACATATCTTTTTGACTAAACAAGGTAGAAACTTGAATGAAATGTGCTTTTGTAGGTTTTCCTATATGGGGAATCCAATGCCATATTCAGTTTTGAAATAAAATGTGAATAAACTGCTTGAAACTCATATTTATTTCTAAAATAGTCGTTTTTAACGTTGAATAATTGGCCGACCAGATAAGATCCACAAGCAGGTTGATCCTCGGCGTCCATGAATAATTAACTTACTTTGCAGGTTTTTTTTTCAGATATGTCCAATATGCAACATTCAACCAATATTCAATATGTCCAAAGATATGTCCATTATATTCAGCAGCCCATGAAAGAGTTCGCTGCAGCTCTTGTAGTTGATGATCCGAATGCTGAATTCTGGTGGGACTATATGACTATGGTCAGCATCCTAATCTGCTTCACAAGAGCGCAACGTGATGGATTATGGGATCTCCACCTATATGCATTCAAATGTATGCTGCCATTCCTCTTCAGGTACGATCATATTAACTACGCCAGATGGGGGACTGTATACCTGGCTGAGATGTCGGTTCTCCCACCAGAAGTCCTCCTCGAGTTCCAGGAAGGCAACTTCGTAGTAAGACGCAATGATCGACACTTCAATCAGGTATCGGCGGTCCAAAGTACGGAATGGCTAAATGCAACAGGAAAGAAGAGTGGAGGCTGATTAGGTATCACCAGAATAGCACCCGCACTCAGTAGATGGACATTGTCGTATAATCTGAGAACGGTCATAGCTTCTCAGACAACAGCAATGCTGAGACTGACAACGGAAGATGAAGATGATGAGTACACACAATGAGTGCACGAAAAGTAGGATGGAGAAAGACGACTGGTGAAGGCAGGATAGTGTTACGTGCTGCTCTCTAAACCCCGGTCACGGTGTACCTCCGAGCCCCGAAAGGAGTCACGGCAGAAAGATGTGCTATTAGGTGTGCCAATGACCAATGGTGAAACCACACCAATCAGTTGTTACAAAAACCAAGTATTGTATTAAAATCGCACAATAATAACAACTTGCGCAAGTACAAGAAAACCTCAATTGCACAGCAAACACCATATAATTCCTATGATGGTACCACCAGTTTCTTAACTCAATAACTCATGGTACTCCACGTGAGCGAACTGTAACACCCCCAAAGTCACTGTCACAACACCAGGCCAAAGTCGATCCACGCTCCGGTGATCATAAGAAAAAAGGTCGAACTGAGACCTGAACCCAGGACGGCTGACAGTCGACGCTGCACAAGAGCCGCTGGGTGAGAAGTCGGGCCGACGTCGGTCAGGTAAAAGTTCACCCAAAAGGCGCCTGGGAATTCACACCTTCGGTTCACCAGACAATGATGCTGACATGAATGAGCAGCAGTTCCCAAGCGGAAAACCGCGAATTCCCAAGCGAAATCCACAACACACACGAGAACCAGGCTAACGGCTGGTGCGAGGTGAAATGGCGGACGGGCCTGTAATGGAGGCATACCTGCTCTCCAGCAATGATTCACTTTCGGAACCAAAAGCAAAACCCGTCACGCAGGTTTTTTTTGCCACAGCAATAACGACACTGTCACAGGAATCCCTTTCCCGGGGAAACCAATATTCGCTCGTGACCAATGTCCCCCAGCGTCCGCTCGACACCTCGAAGCAGATCGGCCTTCCTTTCCCGATCTCACTCGATCTGCTCCCCCGCCGCTTCTTCTCCTTCCTCTTCCGGTTTCTCCCGATCCATTTCGTTTTTCTTTTGAAACACTAATTTTTACCTTTGAAGACAGTTATCTCCATTTCACACTCAAACTGTAACAATAATAGTACATGAAACTAAAAATGCTTCCAGTGGATGAAAACCACAAAGACGGAAGTGACGAATCCGTAACACTCCCCACCCTCAAGAAAGAAAGTTTGAACATAGTGAAAACTTTCTTTTCATGCAAAAACCCTCCTTAACAAACAAAAGTAAAACTCACACCCAAAACTACCAATCAACCTATGGCTGATCAACTCACGTGAGCAACAATAACTAATATTCCCCAGAAGAAAGCACAAAACTTCCAAACAACCTACAGGAATTTTCAAAGTTAGTTCACTCTGGATAAAGCATCGGCAACGACATTGTCCCTGCCTTTTACATGCTCAATTTCCAAGTTGAACTCCTGCAAAGACAAACTCCATCTCATCAACCTCTGATTTTTATTTTTCATTCTTTGAATGAAGGTTAAGGGGTTGTGATCAGTGAAGACTTTTAACTCTGGATTCTCTTGCACCCCGACTATAGGCACAACAGGTGAGACAGGAACCATTTTTTCCCAGGCTTCCTTTCATAATATTTTTTCATTCGGTTGACATGACATAGCTGCCGCTTTTTCCGTCGGTCGGGAGTTGTCACCACGTAATCTGTTTCATTAACCCTCCTTTCGATTGCATAGGGACCAAAATACCTAGCCTGTCGTGGCTCACCTGGAACAGGAAGCAACACTAACACCCGGTCTTCAGGACTGAAATTTCGTATCTGAGATTTCTTGTCACGTCTCACTTTCATTTTATCCTGTGTCACTTTCAAGTTTCCGCTCGCAACTTCACAAGCCTTTGCCAATCTGTGCCTAACCATTGACACATACTCTACCACTGTTGACTGCGACTCCTGTAGCCACTGTTCTTTCACAAATTTCAATGGTCCTCGAACTGCGTGTCCAAACACAAGTTCAAAAGGACTGAATCCCAATGACTCCTGAACAGATTCCCTCATCCCAATCGTTGTCACATTCAAAACAGTACGTTCTGATCATATTCTTCAATGTCTGGTGAAACCTTTCCAAGGCCCCTTGGCTCTTGGGATGGCAAGTACTTCATCTTACTTGCTCCACTCCCAACAGGTGTACCACTTGCTGAAAAAGCGTTGACATGAAATTGGAACCCTGATCAGACTGGATGACCTTAGGTAGGCCAACCAAAGTGAAAAATTTAATCAAGGCCTTCACAATAACTGCCGCAGTCATTTTCCTAAGAGGCACTGCTTCTGGGAACCTCGTGGAAGCGCACATGATGGTCAGCAGATACTGATGTCCAGCCTTAGTTTTAGGTAAAGGGCCTACACAGTCAATAATGACATGGCTGAATGGCTCTTCAAAAGCTGGAATTTGTTTTAAAGGTGCAGAAGGGACTTTCTGATTAGGTTTTCCCACCAGCTGGCAAGAATGGCAAGATTTACAGAACTCTGCCACATCACGTCGCAATCCTGGCCAGAAAAAATGTACCAAAATTCTGTCACATGTCTTGTTCACTCCAAGGTGCCTGGCCAAAGGTGTCTCATGTGCCAAACTCAATATCTCCTTCCGGTACAGCGATGGCACCACAATTTGGTCATGAACTTTCCACTCGTCATTTTCTGGCACCTCCGGTGGTCTCCATTTTCTCATGAGTATTTCCCCTTTCATGAAGTAATCAATAGGTATCTTCATAGCCTCTTCCTCTGTAATGGCTTTATCAATCAAACTCCGGAGCTCTGAATCTCTGTGTTGTTCTTTAACGAGTCTCTTTCGGACAAGCACCGTCTGTTCAGCCTCATTCCCAGATGTCTCCGACGGACACTCCATTTTCTCTTTTGGTCCAGATGCCACCTTTTCCTTAGGTTCCTTGATGTCACTCCCTTTCCTATTACCTCTTCCAGACTTTTCCTCCAATATCTCTATGGAACCCAAATCCACATCACCTTCCTTCTCCTTCTCTTCAGAGCACTTCCTACCCATAGCACGAGTCACTGCACAGGATGGAAAGATACCCGGAATTTCCTGCTCCAACTGTGCTGTGTTATTTTCCATACTGGGCTTTTCAACCAACATCGGATTACCAGAAACTCGACCCCCGGCCAAATCATTCCCGATAATAAAAGAGATTCCCTCTACAGGAAGTGTGGCTTGTAACCCCACAGTGACCGGTCCTGACACCAACTCAGACTTTAAATGGATGACATGAAGAGCTTTAACATAGCCACCAACCCCCTGTAAAAGAACACTAACCCCAGTTGCCATCTTCTCCGACAATGGCAAAATGCCCTCAAGCATCAAAGATTGATGTGCTCCTGTGTCCCTCAATACCCTAACAGGTCTCTGGTTCGTTAAGTCCCCATCCAGTGACACAAGCCCCTCCGAAATAAAAGGTTTGTAACCCTCTTGGACAAGGTCGTTCTGTGATGCCGTAACTTTGGCACGGGAACCTTCACAAGGCACTGTCCTCCAAGGACGATTTCTCGCATTGGCCAACGCATTCGGAGTTGCACTAGCCTGACTCCGATCCTGATTTTTCCTTTTCAGAGCGTAACATTGGGACATCAAATGCCCAGGTTTCTTGCAAAAAGCGCAAGTAGGCCCGGAGGAAAAACCCGTGGTCTGCCTCGGGCCCCCCGGAAGATAGGTATGCCTTGGAACTGCAGTCTTCTGATCCCTAAAAGTCGCGGTATCAGATTTTTCCCCATAGTCCTCTCTGGGCCGCCTCCATGAAAATTTGTTCTCCGAACCTGATTTACCGTAACTCCCCTTGCTAACTCTAGGCGGGAATTTAGGTTTGTGGAACCCCATCCGGTGTGTCAAGGCATAGTCATCTGCCACTGTTGCTGCCTCATACAACTCCGGTACCTTTTTTTCATCACGATGCACTTTAATGTCCACGTGGACACACTGTTTGAATTCCTCCACCAAGATCCATTGTCATAAATGGTTGAAGTCTTTCCCAATCTCCTTTGAGTCACACCACCTATCAAACATAGTTTCCTTCATTCTGGCAAACTCCACATGGGTCTCACTCTCCCTCTTCCTGGCATTCCTAAATTTTTGCCGGTAAGCTTCAGGGACCAATTCATAGGCTTTGAGAATGGCTTTCTTCACTATCTCATAATCTGCACATTGGTCAATCGGTAAAGCCGAATAGATATCTTGAGCTTTACCCACCAGAACACTTTGTACTAACATAGTCCATGACCCCACAGGCCATTTTAACATTTGAGCCACCTTCTCAAAGTGTAAAAAGAACTTGGCTACCTCCTTTCATTAAAGGGTGGAACCAGCCTCACATGCCTACCAACCTCCCAAGAGTTCTGACTGGTTGTCGAACTAGCCGGCATGGATACTACTTCTCTCCGTTCCCCCAGTAATTCAAGCTCCTTGAGTTTAAGTTCCCTCTGATACTCCATGTCCCGTTCCTTTAACTCCCTTTCGGCTCTTCTTTCCTCTGCTCTTTCCGCTGCTCTTTCCGCTGCTCTTCTCTCCTCGAGTTCTCGTTTCCTTTCTGCTCTTTCCTTTTCGGCTCTCCTTTCCTCTGCTCTTTCCTCTTCTTTCCATTCCAACTCTTTTAACCTTTCCTGGCTCTGCAGTTGCATCTCCATTTTCCGGAGCTCCATATTTTCTTTTTCCTTGTAACCAATCCAAGGCTACCTCTTCCCATGTTCCTCGTCCCACTAGAGATTCTACCACCAATGTCTGAATCTCTGCTTTCTTCATACTAACTCAGACCTCCAAGTTACAATATTTGGCCAATATCATGAGTTCCGATCTTTTTAACACCTGGAACTGTGCCTCGTTAGGGGACGTCGCAAACTTCTCTACTTCAAACACCATGGTGACTATTAGTTAGCACCTGTTAACCTTCACACGAAAAATTCAAAATTTTCAGAAATACAAATTTGGGCATGTTAGAAAATTCCAAATTTGGGAATTTTGGGAATGTTGGGGAATTCTATCCCGGATGAGCCCCTAATTTCTGTTACGTGCTCTTCCCTAAACCACGGTCACGGTGTACCTCCGAGTCCCGAAAGGAGTCACGGCAGAAAGATGTGCTATTAAGTGTGCCAATGACAAATGGTGAAACCACACCAATCAGTTGTTACAAAAACCAAGTATTGTATTAAAATCGCACAATAATAACTTGCGCAAGTACAAGAAAACCTCAATTGCACAGCAAACACCATATAATTCCTATGATGGTACCACCAGTTTCTTAACTCAATAACTCACGGTCCTCCACGTGAGCGAACTGTAACACCCCCAAAGTCACTGTCACGATACCAGGCCAGGGTCGATCCACGCTCCGGTGATCACAAGAAAAAAGGTCGTACTGAGACCTGAACCCAGGACGGCTGACAGTCGATGCTGAAGAAGAGCCGCTGGGTGAGAAGTCGGGCCGACGTCGGTCAGGTAAAAGTTCACCCAAAAGGCGACTGGGAATTCACACCTTCGGTTCACCAGACAATGACTTTGATGTGAACGAGCAGCAGTTCCCAAGCGGAGAACCGCGAATTCCCAAGCGAAATCCACGACACACATGAGAACCAGGCTTACGGCTGGTGCGAGGTGAAATGGCGGACGGGCCTGTAATGGAGGTGTACCTGCTCTCCAGCAATGATTCACTTTCGGAACCAAAAGCAAAACCCGTCACGCAGGTTTATCTGCCACAGCAATAACGACACTGTCACAGGAATCCCTTTCCCGGGGAAACCAATATTCGCTCGTGACCAATGTCCCCCAGCATCCGCTCGACACCTCGAAGCAGATCGGTCTTCCTTTCCCGATCTCACTCGATCTGCACCCCCTCCGCCTCTTCTCCTTCCTCTTCCCGTTTCTCCCGATCCATTAATCCCGATCCACACTAATTGTTACCTTTGAAGACAGTTATCTCCATTTCACACTCAAACTGTAACAATAATAGTACATGAAACTAAAAATGCTTCCAGTGGATGAAAACCACAAAGACGGAAGTGACGAATCTGTAACAATCGTTGTATCGTTGAAACAGCATGGCGTGTTTCAAGATGGCGGTGACACATTGAAGAACATAATCAACAAGGATGTGGTCACACCTGTGATTCAAGAATCTCTGCTTTGTGCAGAACACCTTGGACAGGTGCAAATGAAAGTCTTCGTGGACAAACGTTTGTGTGAGCCTCCAGATAGTGACCAGCACTTGTATCTGAAATCACCCATTCAAAAGAATAAGGCCAAGACATTTGCCTCTTTCTACAAAGTCGTGCAACTTTCCAAGGGCAAGCAAAACACTATCAAAGTGGACAGGAACGTTCTACAAAGGCTCATAACAGCTTACAGAGCAGGGTGTGAGGTAAACCAAGAAAACATCCTTTAGCATGAACTCATGACCGTCCCACTATCTTTGGCCACAACTAGTGGTTGTCTACATTCCACCAACAAGTCTGTGTTAGCAAACATACTGATGCAACAAGTCCAAACCCCTGCAAATGTTACACTCTATGAGCCTAGCTGCCTGCTCATTGATGGCCAAGCATTCGTGATGGAACTTGGACTTAGCTCTTTCACGAGCCTCGATTCAGTGTACAAAAAAAAAGCCGACTGACATTCGAGCGTTTGGTGACTTTGCCGACACCTTTGCTAACACTGTGTTCAATTTGGGAGCAAAATACCAGAGGATCGACGTAGTCTTCGACAGGTATCAAGACGAATCAATCAAAGCAGGCACAAGGATCAAACGCAAGCAGCGCCACCGACCGGTACGTCGTAAAATAGAAAACGAGTCATCAGTTCCTCTCCCATCAGACTGGTCTAGCTTTATGGCACTCGAGGAAAATAAAGCAGATCTCGCTCTACTACTTTCAAACCATCTGATTGAACACAGCCCGACAGACGAACCAGTGGTTGTAGTAGCAGGGGGGTTCACCGAAGCGACCACTGTCAAGTCATCTGATCCAGATCTCGCAGCCTCCTCTCTGAGGGCTGACCACGAATAAGCTGATACCCGGCTGATTTTGCACTGCATCCATGCTCATATGGAAACGATAGTTGTGTCAGTGCGTGATAGACGTGCTTCTTTTACTTCTAGCACACTATGACAGAATGGGCTGTGCACGTCTCCACATGAAAGCTGGGACGTCGAAGGCTCCAAAGTATTTCCCAGTACATGAAATTCGCATGTTGCTATCTGCTGATCAAGTGGACACACTACCTGCCTTCCATGCCGTCAACGGCTGTGATTATGTGTCTCAGTTCAGTGGCCGCGGTGAGGAAACAGCCTGGCAGGTGTTCCAGCAACATCACAGTGATCTGATTGGCCTTGACAAGAGCCCTTTCACCGAAAACATAGCTACATCAACAGAGAAATTCATCTGTAAGATATATGGCGTGCCCGAGGTCGATACATGCAACAAAGCACGAGTCAAGTTGTTTTGTATCGGTTGTGCACAAGAGACTCTGCCACTAACCTCAGATGCAGCAAAGTTTCACATCATGCGTTCACACTATCAAGCAAGTGTCTGGAACCAAGCACACTCGCCATATCCTGATCTTCCTCCAGTGACCGAAATGGGATGGATGCACCTGGATGGTCAGTTAGTGCCACGACTACTCTCGCTGCTACCTATGCCGAAAGCTTGCAGGGAGATCACCTCATGTGGTTGTACGAAGGGGTGCCTTAGCCAACGCTGCAGCTGCAGGAAAATTCGCATGGAATGCATCAAGGTGTGCAACTGCAGGAAACTTGGCGACAACTGCCGGAACACTCATAACGACCGGGAATAAGTTCATGTGGGCACATCTACCTGTACACACAATGAAGGACTGTATATAACGCTTTGACAGCAGATATGATCAACTCATGCAATTCATGCACAATTAAGTAAAAATTCTTGCCATTGCTGCCATGTTCCAAATAAATATATTGCTTGTCAAATGTTGGTTTACGTCGAAGCGCGTCAGTGTTATTTGAGGTACCTTACTTTGCTTCGCCAAAATGGGAATTGCATCCCTAATATGTTTCCTGCCAACATTTAAATCATACGTGGTGTGCCTCTGGGCTTAAATGGGCGGTCTGTGTTCCTGGTGGGGAGGGAGAGGGATGAGTCTTGTGGATCTTATCTGGTCGACGAATTATTCAACGTTAAAAACGACTATTTCAGAAATAAATATGAGTTTCAAGTAGTTTCTTCACATTTTATTTCAAAACTGAATATGGCATTGGATTCCACATATATGAAAACCTACAAAAGCACATTTCATTCAAGTTTCTACCTTGTTTAGTCAAAAAGATATGTACATGAATACATTTCAGCCCGGCGGTGGTGGCCATCTTGGATTTCTCAATTTTGAGGCATTATCGGCCATTTTTGAGCTGGGCATACAGCAGATTTGAGTTCAGCACCCCTCAATACCCCTAAAAACCTTGTGTGCCCTAAATTAACACGATTTGCCTTCGGGGTTAAGATTTTTTGAAAATTGACCCAGTCTATATCTCAAAAAGTTGTGAACAGATTTGGACGAAATCTGGGGAACAGGTTGGGTGTGTGATGAGAACAAAATGATTAGATTTCGTTGAAGATCTCGATGTTGATCTGGATTCGGATACTAGAATTTTATAAGCAATCACTTTTACTTTTACACACTCTTCGCCATTGAGAGATGGGGATAAAAATGATATCCCGTATAGCACGATATCTCCAAAAGTGATGGACAAATTTGGACGAAACGTGGTGGGCAGGTTGGTTGTGTGACGAGAACAAATTGATTTGATTTTGGTGAAGATCCAAATCCGGCTCCGTATACGAAAATTTTTAATTATTATTATTATTTTTTTACAAGTGATTCTTCACCATTGAGAAATGTAGCCAAAAATGACATAGAGCACAATATCTCAAAACGTTGTGGATTTGGATTATGATGGATTATGACAAAATTTGGTGGATGAGTTGGTAAGATGAGAAAAATAAGCCAATTATATTTTGGTTCAGGTTTGGGTGCAGATTTGGCCCATCAATCCATCAGTGGGATATAAAACGTAACTGTTCAGCCTGGCGGAGGTATGCTTTGTTCCGATTGCCGTTCTATTATAGTTTGTATATATGATTTCCTTCATAAATTTTTATTCAAAATATGACCTGTGTGATATACAGTCGGACCCTGGCATTCGCGGTTCCAACATTCGTGGACCCCATGCATTCAGGGTTGATAAAATGTGACTTGCTGCTACATTTGCGGCCCGATGTCCCGCAAATTTGTGGTTTTTCGCGGGCGCAATAAAGAAAAAAATTCCACGAGCCACGATCATGACCGGCTTCTCCATTCCTGGCTCTGCGCTTCACGTTGTCACAGCTTTTAGCAGGCACATAAAAACTTTTAGCCATGCTATAAGCGAGCTTCGTGGAATATCTCGCCATTCACATTGTAAACATAGCTTCGTGGGATATCCCACTATTCACACTATAACCATAGCTTCGCGGGATATTCCACCATTCAAACTGAACATACCTACGTTGTATATCCCACCAGCTGCTCAACACCATCCCCCCGTGAGTTACAGTACAGAATGAAACCACTCCACTGCATCTGCTCGTGCAATTAGCTGAACTCCTTTTCCCCATTGAAATAATGCCCCGACATTCGTGTATTGCCCTGACATTCGCGGATTTCCCTCGACATTCGCGGATTTCCCTCTGCATTCACGGATTTCCCTCTGCATTCGCGGATTTCCCTCTGCATTCGTGGATTTCGCTCTGCATTTGCGGATTTCCCTCTGCATTCGCGGATTTACCTCTGCATTCATGGATTTTCCTCTGCATTGTGGGATTTTCCTCTGCATTGTGGGATTTTCGTCTGCATTCTGGGATTTTCCTCTGCATTGTGGGATTTTCCTTTGCATTGTGGGATTTTCCTCTGCATTGTGGGATTTTCCTCTGCATTGTGGGATTTTCCTCTGCATTGTGGGATTTTCCTCGGCATTGTGGGATTTTCCACGACATTGTGGGATTTTCCTCAAAATTTGTGGGGTTTTCTGTGTGAATCAGGAATCTCCGGGAACCTGTCCCCCCATGGGTATACAGGTGTCTTCTGATACCTCAGGGAGATGGATGCCCTTGCCTTGCATAACCCCAGGTCACCTGTGAGCAAGGTGTAGCACCTGTCAGTCCCCCTTACCAGGGTAACGGTTCACAGCCATGTGGTTTAAATGACAGATTGCTCTGCACATCTGATAGATGAGAGTCCAGTCGACTCCAACAGCACAGGCAGAAGAGGGTGAATTCCCCAACAACCAGCAGAGGGACGGAGAGGAGTGCCAACCCCCCGTTTATACCACACACTTACTCGTCTGTACCAGCCATAGAAAGGCAATATGATGACAAACACGCCATCATTGCCCAGGGAGACTCGACATCATCATCCCCCCATTTCCCATTGAAACAATGCCACCACATTCGCCGCATTTTCCGGGAACTTATCCCCCTCAAATGTCGGGGTCCGACTGCATATGAAACTAGATGGTATTCAGAGAATACTTACCCTGCGCAGTCAACTTGTTGCGAGCCAACTCTTGTTTTTGAACATTTTTTTTTTCTTTGATCCAATATGGCTGCCAGACGACGTGAGTGATGACATCATAAATTTATATTCTCTAATATAATTGTTTCATAGATCACGCTCAATACATTTCAAACTGAGCAGACTATGCGTTGTCCATGTCAAATAATGACGTCATAATTATGGCACCACTGACGTCATCATTAACAACTATTCCCCATATGGAGTTCTTTACAATGAGCCATGTTTCAATTTTTTCCATGCAGCGGTTTTGGAGATATAAAGGTGCAACATTTTTCGGTTTTTCCTCGATGGTGCCTGTAACACATGACCTATGACGTCATGATTATCATTAAAATATTCTAAAGGAGGAGGCGCTCCTCTGGTGAAAATTTTGTGTCCATCAGACCAACAGTTGCTGAAATATTTTAAATAATGATCGGATGGATAAGTGTTGTATTTGTCGAATTATGACGTCATAACGAAGGCACCGATGACATCATCATTAACATATCTTATTCCCCATGGGGAGTAGTTGACAATGAGCCAGGTCTCAATTTTTTCCATGGAGTGGTTTCAGAGATATAGATGCGAAGTTTTTCCAAGATGGCGCCTGCACCACGTAATCTATGACATCATAATAATTATTAAAATATTATACAGGAGGAGGCCCTCCTATGGTGAAAATTTCATGTCAATCGGACCAACGGTTGCCGAGAAAATGAATTTTGTAAACGCAGACACGTACGGCACACGTACGGAACTGAATGCTGAATCCCGCTTTTCGCTTCGTGAGTGCAGGGTAACAAGCTACTGAATCATTATCAGCACTGGCTCATCCACAATGGGAATGGATTATAACAATCCGCAAATGGAGATAACAACCAACGGAATGCAAATGACCTGAAAACATGATCCTGACCGTCAACAGATACATCAGTGATTTGGAACTACCGAAACATGGGTACAATGGTTCAAAATAATCACGAAACTATTCGTGAGGTTGAATTCCACGGCCACGATGCTGAGGAGAAATGTCAGAGACTTGGCCTTGTGGACCAATGGATATGCCCAACACCAACAACCGACCAAAACTACTTGGCCAACCAAATCTCTCTTTTATTTATTATGCAAAAACATGCAATGCCTACCAGCCAATACGTGACTGTTCTGACAACAGTCTCAAGCTTTTCACACAATCTCAGTACTGTCTCTCCTCAGAATCTTTGTAAGATGAGCGGACTGATGGTTATCTCATTCCCCTTCCTCTCCAAGATGGATGCAATGCTATTTGGCTTGCGTCACTCATGCCTGTGGAGTTAAGACCCAATTCTGGTATGCATGCATTGCCTGTAATTGAACACTTTTAAGGGGCGAGGGGGAGAACCCCCCCCCCCCCCCCCCCCAAAAAAAAACTCCATGAGTTCCCATTTTGAAAAGCCAAAACTATGTCAGGCATTTCTGTGAGATGCTGGCTGCAGCTGCTGATGTGTAAATGTATTTACTGTCTGCTCCACCTCTCTCTTTCTCTCTCCCCTCCCCCTCCCCCTCCCACTCACTATATATATGTATATATATATATATATATATATATAATATATATATATATATATATATATATAATATATATATATATATAATATATATGTATAATATATATACATATATATTGTTACAGACACGACTTTGATGTTAAGGTGGGCCGAGCGGAATGGCCGTCGTGTCCGCACAAATTACCCGATTGTACTCGAACGTTGACGAAGCCGCGCCACGCTGGCTCAATAAGGAAAAAGAAGACACACGGCTGAATTATAATGACAGACACCAGGGATACGGTTCTCAAGACCTCCGGAGGAGATTATATTCGTGCGGAAGGTCAGATTACAGGGACGAGAGGTACAACATAGAAAGACAAGCACTTAGACACAATCTTATATTATTCCCCAACAGACGACAGGCAAACGGGACAAGGCTGACTCACACGGGGGTTGATGGCAGGAAAGCGGTTGTCGATGGCTCCAGGTTCTCCTGGGCTCAGGGCAGGATCGACCCGGTCCGGTCCAGAGATGCGGAAGGTTGCACAGCGCTCGAAGTGGCGTCTTTTCGTCTCAAGCTGGGGGCGCATCTGACGTCACGTCCGCTACGTGGCCGCGTATATCCGGCGGGGAGTGACACGCCCTCGGCTCGCTAGCGCCGCCCCAGATGGAATCGGTCCGCCCTTCTGATTGGGTGCGGGGGGTTACCAGGCTCCGCCCTTGAGGAGGAGCTGACAGCCAGCCCCTCCGTGGTAACCCCGTGGAGCGCGTGGTCAATGGCGCTAATCGAGCCGGTGTGAGGACGCATCCTCCCCCGCTCCGCCGCCATCTCCTCTGTTGTTGTTGTAATTGTTGGGGAAGAAGATGGAAGGAGGTATGGGAAAGGTCCTAAACTCACTACTGATGCCATATAATCACATTCTGGTGCAACGAAGAGTCATAATTAATGGAAACGAGGCCTTAACTGACATAGACTAAGAATAACTAGCAAGATGTCCGAAAGTGGTCTACGTGTGGTGCGGTGGACCTGGGCACGACATTTAATGGGGGAATAAGGGGAAGGTCGGCTCTACTGAGTGTTATTTACATGCAATGGGACTAGGGAATGGGGGATTGGGGAAAGTTGGGGAGTATTGGAGAAATAGGGGAATATTTACAAGCGGATATGGAGGCCAAATTCCATATTCGCAACATTGCACCCTTCTCTACCCTCGGGGCGTCCCGACCCGATAAATTTTTACCTACTTTAGTGTGGCACGCAATGTAGTTCCCTCTACTATTAACTCTACCCTGAGTGCGACAGTTTTACAGATATTCACAAATGAGTAAATATGTCCCCCTGCGACGTTGCACCCTTCTCCTCACAGAAACACACCCACAGGATAACCGAATCCGGAAAGAATTCTCAAACTACACATACAGCCGGTAGGGAGCATTATTTACACGACTACGCTGCTATTTACACTACGATCCAGGACCTGTTTTTGGAGGAACACATGCAGATGTTATGCATAGAGAGAGCGCGCTTGCCAGCATCGATACACCAACCCACGAGTGCTCTGTGGCCGACGGCCTTTAATAACGTGCAGAGCACCCTTCCCGAGCATCAAAAGCACCACCCCACCACCAATCGGTGCAGTCACCATTGTTCATTGGAATAAAAATAAATTCGACAACCCCTAACCCTGCAGGTGTCTCTTGCTCTTCTTGTGGTGCACTTGGTGTTAACTAAAAGTGGTTCACCTGTATGGCATAGGTGCCACGTTGACCCATAGGTCCATCCCCGGGTGGTGCTTGGCCGCAAACGAACTGCGGTCCATTGTGGGTGGCCACAAACATTGCGGTCCATATGGTGTATCGATCCCGGCAGCAAACAGCGAAAGTGCAGGCCCACAACTGCGCAGCCAGCACCTCTCTCTCCTCTCTCTCTACCCCAAAGCCAGATCCTCGGAGGTGGGAGACAAAAGAAGCAGACAAGTGAGTAAGGTGGCAAGGGCGCAAAAGTGCACGCAATGTAGGGTGATGCACACTGGGGGCACATGGCAACCAGGTGAGACAGGTACGTTCCTATCGTACGCCCCCCCCCACCAGGTAACCTACATGGCCCCTCCCTTACCCCTTACTGCATCCACAAAACACAACACTACCCATAAACATCTACTTTACAAATCAACAAACATCCCTACTGTCTTCCCCGTTCCTCCCATAAACCAAATTCGTCTTCTCTCCCTCCTAACCAATCAAATTTGCCATTTTCAACTCTCATCAAAATTTGCCATTTTCAACTCAACATCAAAATTTGCCATTACCAATTCATCATCAGTCCCTCCTAGGGAGGGAGAGATGGAATCACCCCAATGTCTCATCCACGTCGTGATGCGTCTCACAAATCCACAGCAATCTCATTTCCTGCTACAAACCAAGAAAACACAGGTGTGGAGTCATCATCATCACCACAGGTAAGTGGCTGCGTATGGTGCGACAGGTTCATTAATCCTAACTATTTCCTAAATGACTTTACAACTTTACACTACCCGGGGTCTTTCTCCGGCCAAACCATTGGCCCTCTTACACTATTGGTTCTAAAAACCAATTCCCATTGGCCAAACTGTGGTGCTTTTCAATTTGGGGTCTCACTCCCCCGATTCATCTCCCGGTGCCCTCGCACAATTTCTGGGCTGTGGCGTGTACCTCTCCCAGTGGGTCTACCCACCTGCACACCTCCACCACTGCAGTTGCCTCCGAGCTTACCTGCTCCTTGCCCTAACCTAACTACCTGGGGAAGGCCCTCTGGCACTCTCCCCACTCGGTGCCCTCTCTGGCACTGGGCTACCCGGGTCCGTCCTCCGGATCCTCGGGCCCCATCCACAACTCTACCGGCTCCCAGAGCCCACCTGCGGCCTCACCTGGCCGACATCCTCACAGTGGTGGAGTGCCCAACCAACTACACACACTAACAGGCTACACGCCCAGCCATTTCCACAACACTAATGCACCCATCCACAACACCATTCCGCAACCGCACCACAAATGCCAATATCCAACCACAATTTACCTGTACCCTCTACCTAACACTTACACTACCCGCCCCGGGTACTCGTGAAAGGGGTCCACTCTTCCCCCATCCACACCTTCGCACCATGCACACCACTCCGTACCACTTACTCCAACTCTCTCCACACACCTGTACCTGCACACCTGTGCTCTCACACCTGGTGCCACCTGCACCCTTCTCTCCCCAAGCGCATTCGCGCTGATCCACACACTCACTACTCATACACTGCTCCACACACCTGTCCAGTTGCACACCTGTGCAATCACACCTGTTCAATTCTCACAAACACGGCATCATCTCAGCTAACTACTCCCTTCTGAAACTTGCGCTTCCCAGTCGTCCCTTTAAACTATTGCGCTCCCACGTCATTATCATCCACCCTAATCTACCTGCGTCCCCACTACAGGTATCAGTCACTAACTAAACTTAACGTTACCTAATGTCAATCTCTTCTAGATCCCTACTAATAACCTAACCCACCCGGGCTAGTTTTCACTGCCATACACCCCATAATCTAGTGCTCCTTTGCCCCCACTCTGTGAGGGATGGTGGATTTGCCATCCCACCACATCGGGGGTCTCTCACTACCAATTTCGCTCGTCCAAATCCAACAATTCAAAAATTTTCCATTTACTGCCAATTCTATTCACTTTTCTAAATTTCGTTTTAAATCACTATCACTATCACCATCACCCGTCTACTTATTACATCCTCTCGGTGCGCCAATTTCCTTCGAAAGCTCGGCTTCGTACAGCCGAGCCATGAACGCGGGTTCTTTTGTGCCAGCGGCTGGATACGTCCCGCATTCGTGGCAGGGACGGAGGCTTACCCGGGCCGAGATCCCATGCACCACCTCGGCGTGGAGCCATCCAATGTCCCGATCTCGACCTGCCGGCACGTCTCACCAAAAAGTGGTCGCCATGACGACCCTTTCTATCGGGCTGCCAGCTCCGCCTAGTGGAGCACGGACGCGGCCGTTCAAAGCGAGGCCCAGCACGCACCGAGGGCCCGATTCGGCTATAAGTCGTTCTACACTCTACCCCGTCTAACGTCGATGCTTCACCTTGACGCTTACACCCCGCAGCCCGTTCCTTGCTCACACATCCAGCCGTTTCCATGCCCCTCGTACCTTTCCTTACACACCTCGGTACACCCATTCCACTCACAGCCTTGGTCACACACCTGACCACCGAACACTTTGGCACACATTCGTTGCTCGCACACCTCACCAATACACCGCTTCGCGCCCCCTCCTCGGTCACCTCCTCTGTGACAATCACAGGTGTGCCCTCATTCGCACACCCAACCACGTGCCTCACCACCAACTCCAGCGTGCATTCCCACTCACGCTCTACCATCCCAGGTGTGCATCCTTCCATCCCAGGTGTACATCCTCGCTCACCTGTCACAACTAACTCACGCTCCATGTCACTCTCACTACTCTCACCTCCATTCTTGACAACGCACTCACCCTTACTCTTGACAGCACACTCTTTCCCCATGCACCTGTCCGTCACACACCTTTCTCGCGCACACTCTCCCGTTACACCCTCTGTAACACTCACCACAGGTGGACACTCTTCCTTACTTCTGACAGCGCACTCTTTCCTCATGCACCTGTCCGTCACACACCTTTCTCGCGCACACTCCTGCGCACACTCTCCCGTCACACCCTCTGCAACACTCACCACACCGCGCTTCCACGTGCTCCCTCGCACACACGCTACGACCGACTCACTCTCGCCAGCACACTCACTCCTTGGCACGCACTTTTTCCTCACACACCCCAGAGTCGGACTTTCTTGCACACCTCCTCTTTCGCACACCAGACCTGTCGCACACTTCACCAACGGCCTCTCACGAACACCCGGGTCTATCTCGACCCCCAAGCCTCTTAAATCACCTGGCGCATCATACGCACGACCATATTGGTCACCACTTACACCGGGTCCTCTTTCTCTTCGCTTCTCCTCCATCACCTGGGGAATCCCTCATCCGGTTAACGAGCACATCACGATCCAAACACAGACTTTGGACCAATTCTTTTATCTCCTCTTTTATCTCTTTGTTATCCCCTCTCCGTCGCTTCTTAATTTCGCTCATCCCTTCTTCCACTTCTTCTAATTTGTGCTTCACCTCTTTTATTCCCCGGTACGTCTCCTCAAGCTCGTCCTCCAAGGCTACCTTGACCGTTTCCATGTGCGTCCTCACCTGCCGGTCCTTCGTCTCCATTACCTCTACCACCTCGTCCAACCTCGTTGTCAGTCCCTCACGTACCATCTGACATTGCTTCTGTGTCGCTATCAAGTCGTTTTTAATTTCTTTTTGTGTCGCCTTTAAACCTCCTAATACCGCAGTGTTCCTTTGAACCTGCTCCACTAACTCCGTCTGTCCCACCGTCAGCTGCTCCACCTCCTGCGTCAGGTCCTCTATGCCCCCTTGTAACTTTACAGTCCCCTTTCTCACCTCCTTCTCCATGTGCTCCTTACAGTGCCTCACCTCCTTGCGCACTCCTCCGACCTCCTCACTCACTCCTCTTCTGATCTCTTCTCCCATCACTTGCATCTCCTGCCCAGATGCCACCCTCATCTGCTCCATTTCCTCCCTGTGAGCATCCAGTTTGGTTTCTGACCCCCTCTATCTGCTGCCCCATTTGGTTAACTTCCCTTTCCGCTTGGTCCCTCATGTCCCTCAATTTGCCTTCCATGGTGTTTTCTAACCCCTCTAACCCATTTTTCACTCCCTCTATCTGATTCTCCTGAGCGGCCATTCTGTTTTCTACCCCCATTAACCCATTTCTCACCTCTTTTATCCCGTTGTCTAACCCCTCAAAATTTTTGTCTACCTTCTCACCAGTACCCCTCGCTTCGTCCCTCATTACCCCCATTTCGTTTCCCATTACCCCCAATTGCTCATTCTGAGCCTCCATCCGGTTCCCTATTACCCCCAATTGCTCATTCTGAGCCTCCATCCGGTTCCCTATTACCCCCAATTGCTCATCCAATCGGTCACTCAATCGCTTTCTATCAGCCCTCATTCCCACCATTTGTTCCATAAGGGCCCTCATTTGCAGGAGGAAAAGGTTCGAATCCACCAGGGGCGCTGCCGCGGGCGTGGACGCCGCGGCCACCTCGTGCGTGACAACGCTATTTTGCGACCCTGCCGCCCTCACTGCTTCGCTCTCCTCGCGTCCCTCAATTTGGTCCTGGACCGACCCTGCTTCACTCTCCCCTACCGGACCCCAGCCGTCTTGATCCGCCATAGCGCGACTTTCAAAATTCGAGTTTCGTAACACCAATCCAAATTTTGCTGTTATAATTTCGTCGAGCGCAGTAACCGCGGGACCGCGCTCCGGATCGATTTGGTCGAGCGCCGTACGCGCTCCGGCTCGATTTTCCCTCCCAAAATTTGGGCCTAACTAATTTAGTCCCGGGTCCGAATCTCACTCCTCGACACCAATTGTTACCGTACTAACACAATTGGTGTCCAAAATTTGGGCTAAATAAATTTAGTCCCAGGTTCGAATCCAACTCCTGACAACCAATTGTTACAGACGTGGCTTGGATGTTATTCACCGAGCGGTTTTGGGATGACCACGTCTGCACAAGATTATACTCGATATTATACCCGAAGCCGAACGTTGACTAGTCGCGCGATGCTAGGTCAATGAAGGAACAGACACACGGCTGGGATTAAAATGACAGACACCAGGGATACGGTTCTCAAGACCTCCGGAGGAGATTATATTCGTGCGGAAGGTCAGATTACAGGGACGAGAGGTACAACATAGAAAGACAAGCACTTAGACACAATCTTATATTATTCCCCAACAGACGACAGGCAAACGGGACAAGGCTGACTCACACGGGGGTTGATGGCAGGAAAGCGGTTGTCGATGGCTCCAGGTTCTCCTGGGCTCAGGGCAGGATCGACCCGGTCCGGTCCAGAGATGCGGAAGGTTGCACAGCGCTCGAAGTGGCGTCTTTTCGTCTCAAGCTGGGGGCGCATCTGACGTCACGTCCGCTACGTGGCCGCGTATATCCGGCGGGGAGTGACACGCCCTCGGCTCGCTAGCGCCGCCCCAGATGGAATCGGTCCGCCCTTCTGATTGGGTGCGGGGGGTTACCAGGCTCCGCCCTTGAGGAGGAGCTGACAGCCAGCCCCTCCGTGGTAACCCCGTGGAGCGCGTGGTCAATGGCGCTAATCGAGCCGGTGTGAGGACGCATCCTCCCCCGCTCCGCCGCCATCTCCTCTGTTGTTGTTGTAATTGTTGGGGAAGAAGATGGAAGGAGGTATGGGAAAGGTCCTAAACTCACTACTGATGCCATATAATCACATTCTGGTGCAACGAAGAGTCATAATTAATGGAAACGAGGCCTTAACTGACATAGACTAAGAATAACTAGCAAGATGTCCGAAAGTGGTCTACGTGTGGTGCGGTGGACCTGGGCACGACATTTAATGGGGGAATAAGGGGGAGGTCGGCTCTACTGAGTGTTATTTACATGCAATGGGACTAGGGAATGGGGGATTGGGGAAAGTTGGGGAGTATTGGAGAAATAGGGGAATATTTACAAGCGGATATGGAGGCCAAATTCCATATTCGCAACAATATAATATGTATATAATATATATAATATATATGTATGTATATATGTATGTATGTATATATATATATATATGTATGTATATATGTATGTATGTATATATATATATATGTATGTATATATATATATGTATATATATATATATATGTTTTGATATATATATATATATTGCGGTTTTTAGAACCTTCACATGTAAATGTAGTAATAAATTCCCTTATAAATAACCCCTGTGTACATTTCCCCTTAATTGGCTGTTAATTGAAATAATTGCACCTCAGTTAGTCCATGTACAACACGTAGCGAATCATAGGCCATTTTCATAGTTATATCATTATTGTGTGTTTCAGTTAAGGACCTGTTCCCAATAGTTGACTCTGCGTTGCATCAAATCAAATAAGATAGGATCCCTTGCAATATCCCCGTGGCCTCCTCAGAGTGCCAGTAAGGCGGCGTTCGCCGCCGTTGCATTGGGTGTTTACTGGCTCCACATCGCCCCAAACTCCATTACGCACGAGGTCATCTCGGAGAAGAAGGGGGAGAAGCCGCCAGAAGCACGGGCGTGGCCCCACCTCGTCATCAAAGGTGGAGTCAGGGAGCCCTTACCAACCAACCAGAGCTCGGTGGGCATGGCTTGAGAGGGCGTGGCAGGGAAGATCTGGCAAGTTCGAGAGGGTTCCAAGGGGTGATTATAAAACCCTTGGCGCGAGGCCCCCACGGAGAGGTACGAGAGAGAGACGCGGGAGGAGGCACGAGAAGCAGTTGAGTGATCCAGCCGAACCAGAGAAGAGAGACGAGAGGGGGTGCTCGTATTGCGGCAACAGACCGAGACCCTCGAGGGCCCTATTGTCGCCGGCTGTTGAGACACGGAGCTGCTGCAGGAAGCCCTGCCGGTGGAAAGCCGAATACGTGGAGCTGCCGGCTCCTCGCTTCCAGCCCGGAGCGGACCTGCTTGCTGTGCCCTGCCAATACAGACTTGGTATTTAATATGGAATTTTTTTTTTTCTTGACTTGGGTTTACTTTCTTCACTCAGTATCTGGTGAGATTCTTTTACACTTTGGTGATTTATATGTTAAAAGAACCATGTCACTGATTGTCTGTCGCAGCAAGAAGTCAACAACAGGATTATATCACAGGTGGCGTGGCAAAATGTACGGACAGGTGCATTTGATGATTGGCTTCACAGTCGGGTATACAAGGGTTGTTGCGTTCTCTATTAGTGGAAAACAACTGCTGCACGTTTCTTCTGCTCCGATCGGATCATCTGATCATGTCCTTGTTAAAGTGGACATCTCTCTGACCATCCTCAGGGAGCCTGCTCAGCGTCGACGAGTCTGGCATTTCACTCAGGCCAACTGGCACGGTCTTCAAGCAGCCATCAATCATCTGGACTGGTCTCCCATCTCTACCACCTCTGACATCAACTCATCCTGGGAATTCTTCCAAAGTAAATTGCTCTCTCTCATGCACAGATTTATCCCATCTCGTCTTCAGTTGTCATACCCTTCCTCCCGTCCATGGTACACGGAATCTTGTGGTGAGGCTGTTGCCCAGAAACAACTTGCCTTCGTCTCCTGGAAAGCAAATCCAACGGAAGGAAATCTCATTTCCTTTCACAAAGCCCGAAACAAGTGTGTGTCCACCCTCAGGAGAGCCAGGAAACAATATCTCTCCGTTCTCAAGACCGAACTCTCTTATCTGTCTCCCTCTTCCAAGTCCTGGTGGCGTCTGGTCAAATCCGTTTCTGGTGTTTGTTCCCCCTCCATCCCCTCCCTTACCTCAAACGGCCACACAGCTGACTCCGCACGTGAAAAAGCTGAATGCCTCAACTCTGTGTTTGCCTCTAAATCTTGTGTCCCAAACCCATCCCTCTCTGTACCCACCATACCCAGTCGTACCCTGCTGCTCCTGGACTCCGTGTCCTTTCCTCCTGACAAGGTGGAAAAGATGCTGTCAACCCTCGACTCTGATTCTGCAACTGGACCCGACGGCATCAGCCCACGGGTCCTAAAATCCTGCTCTGCTGCTCTATCTCACCCTCTCTCTGTTCTCTTCACCCTCTCTTTTGCTCAAGGTCAACTGCCATCTGCTTGGAAATCAGCCAACATCACCGCTTTGCACAAAAAAGGTGCAAAAACAGATCCTAGCAACTACAGACCAATCAGCCTTCTCCCAATTATCAGCAAAGTCATGGAATCCATCATTGCTTCGGATATGAAATCGTTCCTCTCCTCCAATGGCTTGATCTCTGATCATCAATTTGGTTTCAGACCAGGTCACTCTACTCTGGACATGCTGCTTCTGCTGTCTCAACAATGGATGGAGGTCCTCAATGCCAAACAGGAAATTAGAGCTGTCTCCCTCGACATATCACGTGCCTTCGACACGGTCTGGCACCCCGCTCTGCTCACCAAACTCTCCTCCTTTGGTATCCATGGAAATCTCCACGCATGGCTGGCGGACTTCCTCTCTAGTCGTCGTCAACGTGTGGCCCTGAATGGGTTTCTCTCATCTCCTCTTCCTGTTCAGGCTGGAGTTCCCCAAGGCAGTGTTCTGGGCCCCGTGCTTTTTCTGGTCTTCATCAATGATCTCTCTGACTCTCTCGAAAATCCTCTCTATCTCTTTGCTGATGACTCCACTCTCTGCCGCTCCATTCCTCTTCCCTCAGATCGGCAGTCTGCTGCCTCCTCACTCTCTGAAGACCTGGACAAAATCACAGACTGGTCAAACAAGTGGAACATGTCTTTCAATCCTGACAAATCTCACACTCTTACTATGTCTCTCCGAAAAGATCGACTGGACAACCCTCCCATCTACTTTCTCAACAATCCTCTCCAAGAAGTTCTGTCGCTCAAGATTTTGGGTCTCACTATCTGCCATGATCTTTCTTGGGAAAACCACATTTCCAAGCTGGCCTCCAAAGCCAGTCGCCGACTGGGCATCCTCCGTCGTGCGAAGTCCTTCCTCGGCACACGTGAGCTCCTCACCACATACAAGGCTTTCATCCGCAGCTCAATGGAATACTGTTCTCCCCTATGGGCCGGTGCTCCTGCCTCACACCTAGCTCGGTTTCACGCTGTTGAAACCAAAGCTTTCAGAATTATTGGAATCTCCCGCGATGAAGCTATCTCTGAGGGCCTTTCACTCACTCACCGCAGGCAGGTAGGTGGTCTTTCTGTCTTCTACCGACTCCTCTCCGGCCTTGCACCCCCAGCTCTCTCTGTGCTCTGTCCCCCAAATATTCCTACAGGTCGCACAAGATCTGCCAGCAACCCTCTGATGGTTAAACTGCCGAAATCTCGGCTCTCTGCTCACCTTCACTCTTTCATTCCTCTTTTCTCCCGCCTCTGGAACAAACTCCCTCACTCCCTTCAATCCCACTCCTCCCTCCAGGTCTTTAAAACAGCTGTTCACCACCATCTCTTATCTTCCCCCATCCAAAACCTTGATCTTTTCTACCCCCGCTAATTCACCCCAGATCCACCTTGTTTGAAATTCCAACTTCTTTCCTGGAAGTCCTGGCAGTGTCCATATGTTTTATACCTCTCCCACCGCCCCCTTCCCATGCCCCCCCCCCCAAAGCCCTCGCCCTCTCTCAGATCTCTCGATGTCTCCATGTCTCTCGGTCCCTGCTCTCAAATGTTGTGTTTGTGTCCTTCCCTCTCTCTCCCCATCTTGTCTACCGCTCCCGATGTTATATGTTTTATGTGTCGGTGTCGGTTTGTCTTTCTGTGTGATTAATGTTCGCTCTTTCACGAGCCTCGATCTTGTATACAACAACAACAACAACAACAACAACAACAACAAAAAAAAAAAAAAAAATAGTTATTGCCGCTTCCTCTGGAGATGGTCCGTCAACTCGACAATGCTGTTTGTCATGGAGTGGTGGCTTTACGAAATTACGGCATGAAACAGCGTGCTATTGCTCGGCAATATAGCATCACTCAAGGTCAGGTGTCAAGGATCCTGAAATGAAATACTCAGAGGGGTGTCCCTACTCCAATACTGAGGCCAGGATGTCCCCGCAGAACCACAAGGAGGGATGATCGCCAGCTGCATTGGTTAGTCCGCAATGGCCGTACCAAGTCAGCTAATCGGCTTAGGGCTGAGTGGCAGCAACTGACAAATGTGCCTGTATCCAGAAGGCTAGTCAACCAACGACTGGATCAAGCAGGCTATCGTGCCAGGCGTCCCCTGAGAAAGCCACGCCTGACCAGACAACACCGCCAGTGCCTATTGCAGTGGGCCAGAGAGCACCGTCGATGGCAGCCAGGACACTGGAATCACGTGATCTTCAGTGAGGAGTCTAGATTTCTGGACTATCGTCAAGATGGCCGCGTCCGAGTGCGCAGACAAGTGCATGAAGCCTACAACAAAGATTGTATAGTGCCAAGAGTCCAAGCTGGAGGTGGTGGGGTAACAGTTTGGGCTGCTTTTCATGCAGGGGGCAAAACTGACTTGGTTGTTCTGAATGGAAACCTGAACCAGTTCAAGTACAGGGCCATTCTGGAAGAAACATTGCTTCCATTTGCTCGTGCAGCCTTTCGAGGAAACTTTGTCTTCCAAGATGACAATGCACAGCCTCATCGTGCTCGCATGATCCAACACTTTCTTGCTGACCGTGGTGTAGAGCATATGGAGTGGCCTGCCATGTCCCCGGATATGAATCCGATAGAGAACTTGTGGGCAGAATTAACGCGTCAAATCGACCACTTGGACCAGCAGCCGACCTCTGTGCATGAATTGCAGCAGGCTATTGTCACTGCATGGCAAGCGATTCCTGTCCAAACCTTGGCAAATCTCGTGAACAGCATGCCTCAACGTGTACGTGCTCTCCTGAATGCTCGTGGGGGTTACACGAAGTACTGAACTGTAATTTTACTGTTTGTAATCCCAGTCGTAATTTAACTTTTGTTTTTGTTAAAAAATTTTTTGCCTAATGTGCAAAATAAAGAGATACTTCTGGAAAACGTACAGAAGTTGAACACAGTCCTGTCCATGAATTGAGTTCGATGTCAGTTTACATCACTTTCAAGGATCAATTTATTTGTTTCGAAATGTCAAATGTGGTTTTTGTTTCTTGTAAAGGTCACATTAACAAAATCTAGAATAATTTCAACATAATTCCAATGAACTTTTGGTTCTAAGACATCTTGAAAAGTAAGTTCACCCCCACAAAAAATATATTCCATATTAAATGCCAAGTCTGTGTATATATATATACAGACTGTATGTATGTATGTATGTATGTATATATATACATACATATATATGTATATATGTAACAGCCTCCTCTATGGTTCACCCTCAAAAATCATCAATAAACTCCAATACATTCAGAACTCCGCTGCCCGTCTACTCACCCATTCCCGGACCCGTGACCACATCACCCCCGTCCTTTACAAGCTTCACTGGCTCCCCATCCCCCAGAGAATCCAGCACAAAATCCTCCTCTTGACATACAAAGCCCTCCATAACCTGGCCCCATCCTACCTGGCTGACCTCCTCTCCAGACACACTCCCACCCGCAACCTCCGCTCTGCTGGTACCAACCTCCTGATCCCCTCCATCCGGACCAAATTCCGATCCTGGGGGGACAGGGCCTTCTCCATCGCTGCTCCCACCCTCTGGAACTCACTACCTCACACCATCAGAGACTCCTCCTCACTCACCACATTCAAAACATCACTAAAGACCCACCTGTTCAACACTGCATTCAACATTCAACCCACAGCATTTAACCCCTGACTATCTCTTTTCCTTATCCCTCCTTTTGCTTTAAATATTTCCCTATTGATTCTTGTCTTTTTGCAATTGTTGTTTTCATGTATTGTTATGCATTATGTTTTCCACTCTGTCAAAGCGCCTTTGGGCTTCTTGAAAAGCACTATACAAAATAAATGAATTATTATTATTATACATACATACATACATACATACATACATACATACATACATACATACACACACAGTCACATGAAAAAGTAAGTACACCCCATGTAGAGTTTTGACTTTTTCAACATATTTCAACATACAGCGATTTGATCTTCATTTCAACAATATTGACAGATAAAGGTGATATAATATAACAAATATCATGAAACATTTACATTTTGTAGTCCATTGTATAATTTAAATACACATAAATGCAAATTTCGTATGTGGAAAAAGTAAGTACACCCCTACATTTATCACTACTTCAAATACCTAAAATTAGAATCAGGTGCACCAGCTCAGGTGCTTATGATTAGAGCATCATGAGAGAGTATCTTGGAGGAACCTGTCTTATGTAAACCTCAGACATTTAGTTTGGTTTGCTCTTTGTTGTTGAAGTGTGCGGTGTCACCATGCCTAGATCAAAAGAGCTCTCTGAGGCCTTCAGAAAGAAGGTTATGGATGCCTACGAGTCTGGGAAGGGATTTAAAAAGATCTCCGAACAATTTGAAATGAATCATTCGACTGTCCGGAAGATCATCTTCAAGTGGAGAAGATTCCAAACAACTGCCAACTTGTTCAGGCCAAGCCGCCCCAGCAAGTTCAGCCCGAGAGCAGTCCGCAAGATGCTGAAAGAAGTCTCGAAGAACCCCAGAATGTCATCACAGGACCTACAGGTAGCTCTTGCCACTGTTGATGTCAAAGTGCACGAGTCTACCATTAGAAAGAGGCTGCACAAATTTGATCGACATGGGAGGTGTGCCAGGAGGAAACCTTTGCTGTCCAGAAAGAACATCAGGGCAAGACTAAAGTTTGCCAATGAACGCCAAGGCAAAGACCAGCACTTCTGGAACAATGTGCTCTGGACAGATTGGTCAAAGGTAGAGCTATTTGTTCACAGTACCAGAAGACATGTTTGGCGAAAACCAAAGACAGCATTTGACCACAAGAACCTGATACCAACTGTAAAGCATGGTGGTGGAAATATTATGGTTTGGGGCAGCTTTGCTGCATCAGGGCCTGGGCAGCTCACCATCATATAATCCACGATGAATTCTTCATTGCACAAGAGGGTGCTTGAGGATAATGTGAGGTCATCTGTCGGGAAGTTAAAGCTCAACCGAAGGTGGACCTTGCAACATGACAATGACCCTGAACATACCAGTAAATCCACCAAGGAATAGCTGAAAATAAAGAAATGGAGGGTTCTGGAATGGCCAAGTCATAGCCCGGATCTAAATCCCATCGAGATGTTTTGGGGGGGATTTGAAACAAGCTGTGCATGCAAGAAACCCCTCAAACATCGCACAGCTGAAAGAATTCTGCATGGAGGAGTGGGCAAAAATTTCTCCCAGTCGATGTCAGAGACTGGTAGACAGTTATAAGAAATGCCTGCTTGAGGTTGTTTCTGCCAAAGGGGGCAATACCACCTTTTAGAGCCAAGGGTGTACTTACTTTTTCCATGTGCGAAATTTGCATTTATGTTTATTTAAATTATACAATGGACTACAAAATGTAAATGTTTCATGATATTTGTTATATTATATCACCTTTATCTATCAATATTGTTGAAATGAAGATCAAATAGCTGTATGTTGAAAAAGTCAAAACTTTACATGGGGTGTACTTACTTTTTCACGTGACTGTATATATATATATATATATATCAGAGACGGCGTAGCAAGGGGGGGTTAATCCTCTTGCCCCGTTAAGTTGGCCGTCTCTGGTCCTGGTACTTGTTACGCTCTTTTGCTGGGTGGGATTGATCAGGGACCAGGGTTATTGGTCAAGGTTTTTTTTTTGTATACTGAATCGAGGCTCGTGAAAGAGCTAACATTTATTTCACAAACAAATCAACCAGACAAACAAAATATACAAAAAGAGGGAGTGGAAGACAAGATGGGGAGAGAAGGGGAAGCACACAACCACAACATTTGAGAGCAGGGAGAAGTGTGGGAGGGAGGGGGCTTTGGGGGAGGAGGCGTGGGAAGGGGGGGGGGGGGAGGGAGAGGTATAAAACACAAGGGGACCGAAATTAGCGGGGGTAGAAAAGATCAAGGTTTTGGATGGGGGAGGATAAGAGATGGTGGTGAACAGCTGTTTTAAAGACCTGGAGGGTGGAGTGGGATTGAAGAGTGTGAGGGAGTTTGTTCCAGAGCCGGGAGAAAAGAGGAATGAAGGAGTGAAGGTGAGCAGAAAGCCTTGATTTTGGCAGTTTAACCATAAGAGGGTTGCAGGCAGATCTTGTGCGACCTGTAGGAATATTTGGGGGACAGAGCCCAGAGAGAGCTGGGGGGGCAAGGCCAGAGAGGAGTCGGTAGAAGACGGAAAGACCACCAACCTGCCTGCGAGTGAGTGAGTGAAAGGCCCTTGGAGTTAGCTTCATCGCGGGAGATTCCAATGATTCTGAACGCTTTGGTTTCAACAGCGTGAAGAGGAGCTAGGTGTGAGGCAGGAGCACCAGACCAGAGGGGAGAGCAGTATTCCATAGAGCTGCGAATGAAAGCCTTGTATGTGGTGAGGAGCTCAGGTGTGCCAAGGAAGGACTTCGCACGATGGAGGATGCCCAGTCGGCGACTGGCTTTGGAGGCCAGATTTGAAATGTGGTTTTCCCAGGAAATATTATGGCAAATAGTGAGACCCAAAAGCTTGAGTGACAGAACTTCTTGGAGAGGATTATTCAGAAAGTGGATGGGAGGGTTGTCCAGTCGGTCTTTTCGGAGAGACATCGTAAGAGTGTGAGATTTATCAGGATTGAAAGACAGGATCTATTTATCAGGAAATCAGAGTGTTCTCCCAAATACCTTCACCAATCCCTCCGCAAAACAGGGAGACAAGTACCGCTCGAACCGCGGACAAGATGGTTTTTTTACCGAGCGGTTTAGCAATCCGCGGTCCGAGCCGTTATCAATTGACTAAACCCGATTCCAAGCTTTGGCCAAATCGTGCCACAGGTACTCAATGGAAAGAAGGGACTAAAGCGATCGGATGAGAGGAAGCCAAAGAACCAACCAAGGGTAAAGGAAGAACACAGGTTTATTTCTATACTAAAAGAGGAAACGAAAGAAAGGCATTCACAAGGAGGAAAAAGCAGATATACAGGGCAAGCCTTAAAACAGTCTTAATTATTAAATCCAGACAACAAAAAGGACAGACAACAGACTTACACGACAAGGGAATAGCAGGCAGGAATCACTGGACGAAGGAGAAGGTCCGTGCAGGTGAGAGGGTAGGCCGGTCCGGGCCGGTGCACAGCGTCGAAGGTGCTCCAGTCCACGCTACGGGCTCGAGGCGAACAGCCAGCCGCCGCTCCACGTATTCATTTTCACACGCACTGCCAGGCCAATGTCAGTTGACGATTGTATTGTGGTCGCCGTCACGGACCCACTCGCCGGATCACCTCTCTCTCTCTCGTGCCTTCTCACCGACTCGTACCTTTTCCGTCCAACTCCTTCGGAACCCTCTCACTCAACTCTCTCAATTTCTCGGTTCGGCTGGAGCACTCATCTGCCCTAAGCAGTCCCCCGCGCCCGCCTTTATCGCTCGTGGCCGTATCAAGCCGTGGGCTCTGAGGGCACGCCTACCGGTTAGCTCACCGCGGTGCTGGTTGGCCGGTAAGGGCTTGCTGACTCCACCTCCGATGACGCGTCGACGTGCCACGCCCGTGATCTGGCGGCTCCTCAGCCTTCTTCTCGGCCCGACCGCTTGGCGGCTGGTGGGGAGCTAGAACACCATTTTTGAAGGGAACGAAAAGGGACCTATCTTATTTGATTAATGCAACGCAGATTCATCTACTGGGAACAGATCCTTAACTGAAACACATAATAATGAAATAACTATGAAGAGGGCATATGGTTCGCTACGTGTTGTTCATGGACTAACTAGGGTGCGATCTTTAACCAGCCAATTGAGGGGGATATTTACAGGGGAAACATTTATAAGGGATACATTTACTAGAATTTACTAGTGAAGGTTCTAAAAACCGTAACACAGTACCCGTTTTTCCTCTAGGGTCGTCTCGACCCGAACTAACTTTACTTAATGTGACACTCAGGTGGAATAGCCCTCTACTATTAACCTTACCCTGAGTGCGACAGTTTTAAAAACAATTAAGTATGTCCCCCTGCTACGTTGCATCCTACCTAACAGACTCACACCCACAGGAAAACCGAATTACGGAATGGTCTTCAAACTATACATTTACGGTGGGGAGCATTATTTTCAAGACACTAATTTGTATTTACACTGCAACCCAACACCTCTCATTTTGGGAGACAAAAAGACGTTCCTGAAAAAGAGAAAGAGCATGCACTGCACTGCACCGATACACCACACTCAAGTGCCCGGGGATGCACAATTGGTATTGCAGTGCACCCCCGAGCACAAGAGCATTACAATGCACCAAAGCACCAATCAGCACCAATAAGCACCAGAAAACGACACAAAGCACCATCCAGTGCTCATTGCACATATTTCAAATAAAAACAACACAAACTGTTGACCGTTTTCTTCTTCTTGTTGTTGCTGCTCCCTCTGCTCTGCTGGTCCGATGTTTCTTCCTGATGTTGTCCTTCTCTTGTGGCTTGCTGCCTATTTGCAATAATAAAAAGGCACACAATGCATCCATTTTTATTTAGAGCCCACAGTGGCCAACTATGGGTGGTCCACCTGTAGGGCAAAAGGGGCCACCTCACCGTGGTCCGCAAGCCAACTCTTCTCTGGCCATCATGGCCGGTCCCAGCAGAGGGGCCAGGCCCCAACACGTGGGGTCCATAAGGATGTGGTGCTTAGCCACAGAAGCATGTGGTCCATATGGTGGTGCTAGGCCGCAAGTCGTGCGGTCCATAAGGTGGTGTATCGATCCAGGCAGGCTGTGCAGCGGCGGCTCGGGCACACAAATGCGGCTCCTGCACGCTTTCCCCTCAGTGCCCAGAGAGCACGGTCCTTAGGTGGGGAAGGAGGACAAAGCGGGGTGCAAGGGAGCAAGGGTACACATCAATACAAGGCAATGCAGAGGTGAGGTGCGCAGGAGAGCGAGCGGAGAAAGCTCGTCCCTACCGTACGTCCCCCCCGTCACCTAATCTACCCTTGCCCCTTACCCCATATTTACACAACTCTACACATTTACAAATTCCGTCTCTACTGTCTCGTCTTCCCCATATCTCCCCTAATACCAAATTCATCAACAATCCCAATTTCCCAAATTTGCCATCACCAATTCATCATCAATCCCTCATAAGGAGGAAGAGATGGAACAACCAAGCACAATGTCACCCCCACGTCATGATGCGTCTCACATTCCCAAAACATCCGCAAAAATAACATGGTGTGGAGTCTTGTCATCACCTCAGGTGAGTGGCTGCAGATGGTGCGAAGGGATTTCAATCCTAACTATCCTTCTAAATGACTTTAACACTCTTACTCTACCTGGGGTCTTTCCCTGCAAAACCATTGGCCACCTTACTCTATGCGGTTCTAAAAACCAATTCCCACTGACCATCTGTGGCGCTCACCAATTTGGGGTCTCACTCCCCCGATTCAACTCCCTGTGCCTTCGCACAATTTCCGGGCTGGGTCGTGTGGCTCACCAGCAGGTCTACTCACCTGCACACCTCCGCCACTGTAGTTGCCTCCGAGCTTACCTGCTCTTTACCCTAACCTATGTACCTGGGGAAGGCCCTCTGGCGCTCTCCCCACTCAGTGCCCTCTCTGGCACTGGGCTACCCGGGTCCGTCCTCCGGATCCTCGGGCCCCACTGAACAACTCTACCGGCTCCCAGACCCCACCTGCGGCCTCACCTGGCCGACATCCTCCCAGTGGCGGAGTGCCCATTCAACTACACTCACTAACAGGCCACACGCCCAGCCATTTCCACTTCACTAATGCACCCATCCAAGCACCATTCTACCACACGCACCACAGATGCCAATATCCACCACAATTTACCTATACTCTCTACCTACTCTTAAACTACCCTCCCCGGGTATTCGTGAAAGGGGTCCATCTTCCCCATCCACTCCTTCCGCACCAACCACTCCACTCCACATATTCCCCACTACTCACTCCACACCATCCATTCCATACTCCATTCCATCTATTCTATTCTCCGTTTATTCCATGCTCAATTCACTCCAGACCATCTATTCCATTCAACCATTCTCCATACACCTGTATTTCACCTGCACTTGCTCACTCACCTGGTGCTCACACAGACCTGATGGCTCTTGCACCCGTCTTCCCTCCAGGACCATTCGCTCAATACAACTCACAATCGCACTTTTCACCATACGCTGCTCAATCACCTCCTTCACACACACTGCACCATTCACCAGCATTGCCTCTCAATTCCTCATTTCAATATGCTCACCAGCAAGAACTTCCATACACAATGCCTCATTCCATAAACCACACCACAAACACACTGCATCGTCTAAGCCAGGGGTCGGCAACCTTAGGCACGCGTGCCACCATTGGCACGCGGCAGCGTAATCATTGGCACACTGGCGAAAGCAGTGCCCTCTCAGTTGCATGACAAATCACTTCTTGAACAGCCATTGGCTGTTGCGCGGCCTGTCTTATTTAGTTTGATTGACGGTACGGCCTCCCGCTCACATTTCCCACAGTGCAGTGAAGCGGTTCAGGTTCGGTAGATGATGGCAACCCCGCTAGCTAAGAAAGCTGAAGTAAAGGTTCGAGCATTCCAGCCCTCATGGACAGAAGAGTGGGGTTTTGTTTTTCAGAAGGACCGTGCTGTGTGTACTTTATGTTTTGAAAATGTTGTTTGTCGAACGTTGAGTGTTAAGCGCCATTTTGAGACAAAGCACGAGAAAACTTTCAAAGATCAGGCAGACAAGGCAGAATCCATCAAACGTGCCGTGTCCAGGTATGGGAAGCAAGCCAACACCCTCAAAATCTTTGCCACTGCTAAAAACCAAGCGACTGAAGCAAGCTATCGCATTGCTCATTGCATTGCGAAACGCGGAAAGCCATTCATGGATGGCGAATATATTAAGGAGGCTTTTCTCTGTAGCTCAGAGGTTCTGTTTGAAGGCTTACCATCAAAGAGACAATCAAATCAAGAATAAAAGATATTCCCATGTCAGCTAGAAGTGTTGAGCGACGCATTGAAGAAATGGCCTCCCGTAGTCGTTTGACAACCGACCACTCCGAAGCATGTGTGCAACTTAAAGTGACTAACGACAACCCCCAGATAATGGAGGTCAGCAAAGGAAAGCAGGGCCAGGGATCACACTGACTGGTAGGCATCTGTTTATTTGTAGTACACATGGGTTTGCATATGTAGCTGTTTGTCCATCTCTTTTTTTCCAACTCTGATGTGGATGTTTTCATGAGGATGGCAGCATTCTTGTATAGTACTGGTATTTCTATTTGATACACTTTATTCTCCCTTTTTGACATTTGTTCCCAATGCAATACTTTGTAAATGAGTTACTGAAAGCAGTGTTTTGAAATGGGGTCCGTGCATATAATTTGTAACCTCATTGGGGACAAATTTTACAATGATAAAATGATCATTACAATGTCCTAATTATGAGAGATAAATGTTTCTTTAAAATGTTGTTGCTATGCATGTAGCCTGTATGGATGTTGTTGCTATGCATGTAGCCTGTATGGATGTTGTTGCTATGCATGTAGCCTGTATGGATGTTGTTGCTATGCATGTAGCCTGTATGGATGTTGTTGCTATGCATGTAGCCTGTATGGATGTTGTTGCTATGCATGTAGCCTGTATGGATGTTGTTGCTGTGCATGTAGCCTGTATGGATGTTGTTGCTATGCATGTAGCCTGTATGGATGTTGTTGCTGTGCATGTAGCCTGTATGGATGTTGTTGCTATGCATGTAGCCTGTATGGATGTTGTTGCTATGCATGTAGCCTGTATGGATGTTGTTGCTATGCATGTAGCCTGTATGGATGTTGTTGCTATGCATGTAGCCTGTATGGATGTTGTTGCTATGCATGTAGCCTGTATGGATGTTGTTGCTGTGCATGTAGCCTGTATGGATGTAGTTGCTATGCATGTAGCCTGTATGGATGTTATTGCTATGCATGTAGCCTGTATGGATGTTGTTGCTATGCATGTAGCCTGTATGGATGTTGTTGCTATGCATGTAGCCTGTATGGATGGAATAAAATTCCATGTCTGTTGGAAGTATTTTTTTGATGTGGTGTCATAATTAAACTTAATGTTAAACTTAATGTTGATATGGCACACTAATTAACAAGAACATTTCAAACTGGCACTTCATGTCAAAAAGGTTGCCGACCCCTGGTCTAAGCTGACTACCCCCCTTCTGAAACTCGCGCTTCCCAGTCGCCCCTTATACTACTGCGTTCCCTCGTCATTATAATCCACTAATCTGCTACGTCCCCTACTACAGGTACATGTCGCTACTTAACTCTACAGTTACCTATGGTCAGCTATTTCCCCATACAATTATCCAAACCCTCCCTGGCTTGGTTTGCACCGCCATAACCCCCTAACTATAGCTCGTGCCCGGGGTGGATGGGAGGGATGGTGGATTTGCCATTCCTCCACATCGAGCATCTCCCACTATCAATTTTGCCCATCCAATTTTTTGCCAATCAAATTTGCCAATCATTTTTACCCATGAATTTTGCCAATCATATTTGCCAATCATATTCCCTATTCCCAATTTCGAATCAAAACACTATAAATTTCACTGCTACCATCAATCGTCCATTGAACTACGAGCCTCTCGGTACGTCAATGCATTTTCAAAGCTCGGCTTCGCAAAGCCGCGCAATGCATACGGGTGGTTTGGTCGCCTGCAGGTTGGGTCCATCCGGCATTCGGTTCAGGGGAGGAGGTTTGGTTGGGCCAAGGTTTACAGCACCATCCCGGCACAGGGCCTTTCGGTCTCCTGCGCGGTGGGCCAACCCTGCCCGGGTGGGACGCCACCACCACAAGGGGGCGCCATTCCGATCCCTCCTACCTTCCCTCGAACCGCACCTGTCGCCTTGCCCAGCAAAGCCCGGACTCGATTGTGCGGGGCGGGGTCCGGCCCGGATCGTGCACGACGCTCCGAAGAGGAGCGACGCGGCACCGATCCCCGCCGGCTCCCGCAATACACACAGCCCGGCACGGACCGAGAGCTCGCGTCGGCTAAACGTCGGTCTAACCGCTGCTCCGTTTAACGTCGATGCCTTACTCGCATGCTCACACGCATACGCGACCCCTTTCACACTCACCAAGCCCGGCGTCTCAGTGCCTCTCGTACATCCCACGCATTCCACCACTGTACTCGCTCGTGCGTTCTCTATCGCTCCATACTCCGGTCTACTCATAACGCTCACCACACACTCGCGCACATTCTTGCGCATCCATTCCACCATTCACACACCCTGTTACACACCACTCCTCTCACGCACCTTCTTGCGCACACTCTCCCAGTACGTACTCCGTACCACTCACCACAGGTGTGCATTCCAGCACATCCCCACTCAGGCGCTCCAGTGTGCTCTCCCGCACACGTGCCACAACCAACCCAGGTGTGCGTTCTCGCACACTCTCTCCATCCATCCCAAGCGTGCATCCTCGCACCCGCTCCTCATCCATCTCACTCTCCGTATCATTCTCATCACACATACACTCCGACGTGCATTCTCGCTCGCACTCGGTATCACTCCCACACTTTGTAACACACTCACTCTTCGACGCACACTTTTTCCTCACACGTGTGCCATTTTCTCTCACACAGTGCACCACGGACCTCCCACAAACGCCCGCGGTATGCTGGAATCCCAAGCGCGCGAAAAACATTCTCCCTTAAAACCTCTTAGCACCATATACCACCTTACTCACCTTTGGGATCCTCCTCTCCACACGCACCTGCAAATCTTTATAAGGATTAGCAAGTACGGCATCAGGATGTGAATTCAGACTTTGTGCATTCTCCATTTCTCCCTGCCGCGAGTGCTTTTCTACATCTGCGGTCTCTCCAATTCCAATTTCCACTCCTGCTTCGATTGATTCAGACTTAATTTCTTTTTTCTTTCCCTCGACGACCGCTGGTCTGAATAAAATTTCCTTTTCTGCCTCGGCGGTCACCGGCTTCCCCATACCCCGGGTCGCGATTTCTATGCCCGTCATTTTAACCGCGCCCTGTTCCGCCTCGCTCAACCTGCGCTTCTCAACCCGCGTTACCTCATCACGTACCCTTGGGACCCTCTCGTCCAACCCGCGGTCAATGTTCTCCCCCGCCTTTTTCAATCTGGCCATTCGATCCATCTCTTCGTTCAGTTCCTGTCTTGACACTCCCATCCTCGCTAATAATCGCGTCATGAGGGCCTCCAAATCTATCACAACCATTTGCGCAGCGGGCGTGGCCCTCGCTGCCACGTGTAAGGCGCCACCATCTTGTGCACCTGCAACCTCCGCTACCGCATCCTCATTGCTCTCCTCTTCCATTATTCCCACTGCTTCCCTGGGGCCCTGAGTCGACTCTACCCCCTTTTCTATCTCCCCTACCGGCATCCGATCGCCTTGATCATCCATGGCACGACTTCAATTTGGTGGTATTAAATAAAATTTCGGCCGCTCCAAATTTTGACCAAATTTTTTCGATGGATTAAAAATTTGGTTTGGGTCCAAATGCCACTCCTGACACCAATTGTTACGGATCTCAGAGACGGCACTCCCCTTAGCAAGGGGGGGTTAATCCCCTTGGCCCGTTAAGCTGGCCGTCTCTGGTCCTGGTACTTGTAACGCTCTTTCGCGGGGTGGGATTGATCAGGGTTATTGGTCAAGGTGTTCTCCCGAATACCTTCACCAATTCCTCTGCAAAACAGGGAGACAAGTTCCGCTCGAACCGCGGACAAGATGGTATTTGCCGAGCGGTTTAGCAATCCGCGGTCCGAGCCGTTATCAATTGACTAAACCCGATTCCGAGCGTTGGCCAAATCGTGCCACAGGTACTCAATGGAAAGAAGGGACTAAAGCGATCGGATGAGAGGAAGCCAAAGAACCAACAAGGATAAAGGAAGAACACAGGTTTATTTCTATACTAAAAGAGGAAACGAAAGAAAGGCATTTACAAGGAGGAAAAAGCAGATACACAGGGCAAGCCTTAAAACAGTCTTAATTATTGAACCCCAGACAACAAAAAGGACAGACAACAGACTTACACGACAAGGGAATAGCAGGCAGGAATCACTGGACGAAGGAGAAGGTCCGTGCAGGTGACAGGGTAGGCCGGTCCGGGCCGGTGCGCAGCGTCGAAGGTGCTCCAGTCCACGCTACGGGCTCGAGGCGAACAGCCAGCCGCCGCTCCACGTATTCATTTTCACACGCACTGCCAGGCCAATGTCAGTTGACGATTGTATTGTGGTCACCGTCATGGACCCACTCGCCGGATCACCTCTCTCTCTCGTGCCTTCTCACCGACTCGTACCTTTTCTGTCCAACTCCTTCGGAACCCTCTCACTCAACTCTCTCAACTTCTCGGTTCGGCTGGAGCACTCATCTGCCCTAAGCAGTCCCCCACGCCCGCCTTTATTGCTCATGGCCGTATAAAGCCGTGGGCTCCGAGGGCACGCCTACCGGTTGGCTCACCGCGGTGCTGGTTGGCCGGTAAGGGCTTGCTGACTCTACCGTTGACGCGTTGACGTGCCACGCCCATGATCTGGGGCGGCTGCTCCCCCTTCTTCTCGGCCCGACCGCATGGCCAATGGCGGCTGGTGGGGAGTTAGAACACCACTCGCACCGCTTTTGAAGGGAACGAAAAGGGACCTATCTTATTTGATTAATGCAACGCAGATTCAACTACTGGGAACAGATCCTTAACTGAAACACAATAATGAAATAACTACGAAGCGGGCCTATGTTTCGCTACGTGTTGTTCATGGACTAACTAGGGTGCGATCTTTAACCAGTCAATTGAGGGGGATATTTACAGGGGAAACATTTATAAGGGATACATTTACTAAAATTTACTTGTGAAGGTTCGAAAAACCGTAAAAACCGTATCTCTATATATATCTGTGCAGCGTCTGTCCTGTCTTGTGTTGTCTTGTCACTGAACAACTTTCTCAAACTTTTGTGAAATCGTACCAAACTTCTGGTATGCACATATCTCTCCCGTCGGTATGTCCTAAGGGTATTCTTTTTGAAAAATTTTCCAATTCTTTTTTTTGGTTTGTTTTTCAACTTCAATTGTTTATAAAATGTGATATCACGTATATTACAAATATATTTGTGCAAAATAATTGTTTGAATTATGATTGGTTTAAACCATGACAAAACGGCAACTTGGGTACAGTCATTTATCTATACTAGGGCATGCCCGTACTATATATATATGTAAAATTATATCCCCCCCCTCTATTTACATGAAATGGTTTGGTCCATTCGCAAAGCCAAAGCGAACGGCTTGCGAGTACGGTGACAATCCCCCCCCCTCTATTTACATGAAATGGTTTGGTCCAAAGCGAACGGCTTGCGAGTACGGTGACAATCCCCCCCCCCCCCTCTATTTACATGAAATGGTTTGGTCCAAAGCGAACGGCTTGCGAGTACGGTGACAATCCCCCCCCTCTATTTACATGAAATGGTTTGGTCCAAAGCGAACGGCTTGCGGAGTTTGGTAAAGAAATCGCCATAGCGTGCACAAACGCGCAGGAAAGCGAAAGAATCGCAAATTAGTTTTAATTAGTTTTAAAACATAGTTTAACGCCAACATAGTTTGCCAACGTGAAATAAATGAATACGCTCTCAAATGTGCCGTCCGAGGCAGAGTCTGTTCGGCACGTTCGGCACACGTGATAGCTCGCTGCTCTCTGATTGGTTGAATCGTTTTTTGGACATAGCTCGGTAACTACTTGTCCGATTAATATGAAACCTTGAAAAGGCACATCCTCGGGTCCCCAGCAATATACCTGGCAAGTTTAAAGTATATCGGACCCGTGGTTGTCGAGAAACAGCGGTCACAGACATACAGACATACATACATACATACATACATACACACAGAGATTACTGGAATTATAGATAGATATCTACACATCTGGGCAGTGTCTGTGTTGACACTTAACAACTCCCTCAAACTTTTGTTTCCGTGGTTGTGAAGTGTTTTTAATAACGTTGTGGTGGTTTTGAATCACGTGGTGGTGAGGTATTTTGAATTATGTGGTGGTGAGGTGTTTTTAAATGACGTGGTGGTGAGGTGTTTTTAAATCACATGGTGGTGAGGTGTTTTGATTTACGTGGTGGTGAGGTATTTATAATTACGTGGTGGTGAGGTGATTTGAATTACTTGGTGGTGAGGTGTTTTTAAATGATGTGGTGGTGAGGTGTTTTTAATTTCGTGGCTGTGAGGTGTTTTTTTTACGTGTTTTATGGCTGTGAGGTTTTTAATTTTGTGGTGGTGAGGTGTTTTTATTACATGTTTTATAGCTGTGAGGTGTTTTTATTACATGTTTTATGGCTGTGAGGTGTTTTTAATTTCGTGTTTTATGGCTGTGAGGTGTTTTTAATTTCGTGGTGGTGTGTTTTTATTATGTGTTTGATGGCTGTGAGGTGTTTTTATTACGTGTTTTATGGCTGTGAGGTGTTTTTAATTTTGTGGGGGTGAGGTATTTTTATTACGTGTTTTATAGCTGTGAGGTGTTTTTATTTTGTGTTTCATGGCTGTGAGGTGTTTTTAATTTTGTGGTGGTGAGGTGTTTTTATTATGTGTTTTATGGCTGTGAGGTGTTTTTATTTCGTGTTTGATGGCTGTGAGGTGTTTGTATTACGTGTTTGATGGCTGTGAGGTGTGTACCCTGGATAAGAATAGGTACACCGTATCCCTGCGTGTCGTAAAAGACGACTAAGAGGGTTGGCGTCAGGAAGGGCATCCGGCCATAAAAACATTGCCTCAAAAAGAGAACCATGACAATTACAACTACATATGGGCAGGGTACAGCCCGAAGTGGAGATCGGTTTCTGAGGTTTGGGACATGGAATGTCGGGACAATGACAGGGAGATCAGGAGAAGTGGTGGAAGTATTGGTCAGAAGAAGAGTGGACATATGTTGTGTGCAAGAGACGAGATGGAAGGGAAGTGGTGTGAGAATGGTGAAGGGTAGGCAGGGACAGAAATACAAGTTTGTGTGGCAAGGGTGCCTGGAGGGTGTGAATGGTGTTGGTGTCCTGTTTTCTAAGGAGTTTGTAGACAGTGTGGTGAGTGTGACGAGAGTGAGTGATAGGTTGATGATGGTGAAAATGATGATTGGAAAGCTCTTGGTGAACGTCATCTCGGGATATGCTCCGCAGGTTGGTCGAAGCGATGAAGAAAAGGACAAGTTCTGGTGTGCGATAGAGAAGCTGATGGAAAACGTGAAAGATAAGGAAGTTGTTGTGGTAGGAGGAGACCTAAATGGACATGTGGGAAGGAGTATGGATGGTTTTGACGGAGTTCATGGGGGGGTTTTTATTTTTTTTATATATTTTTTTGTATACAGGATCGAGGCTCGTGAAAGAGTGAACATTAATCACACAGAAAGACAAACAGACACATAAAAACAAATAACATCGGGAGCGGTAGACAAGATGGGGAGAGAGGGGGAAGGACACAAACACAACATTTGAGAGCAGGGACCGAGAGACATGGAGACATCGAGAGAACTGTGGGAGGGAGAGGGCTTTGGTGGGGAGGCATGGGAAGGGGGGGGGGGGAATATGGTGTGAGATGAGGTGTGAGGGTGAGGTGTGAATATGGTGTGAGGGTTACGGATATGGTGTGAGAAATGGAGAAGGTGAAAGGATTTTGGAGTTTGCTGATGGAGCTGATTTGTTGATTTGTAATACTCAGTTCCAGAAAGAGGATAATAAGCTTGTTACATACACGTCAGGTGGGTCGACGACAACCGTTGACTACCTGATGGTGCGTAGGCGAGATAGGGGGCACCTCCGGGACACAAAGGTGATCCCGGGGGAGGAGGCTGTTTCACAGCACCACTTGGTTGTCTGCGACGTAAGGGTGAAAGGTGCAAGGAGAGCTCGGCGGGTGAAGTACCAACCGAGAATGAAGGTGTGGAGGTTGAAAGAGGTGACAGAAAGGGAGGCATTAAAAGAGAGGCTGAGTAGGGTCGAGGATGATGTGGTTGAGCTTGAAAGTGGTTGGATGTCAATGAAAGCTAGTCTGTTGGGAGCCGTTGGTGAGGTATGTGGATGGACAAAAGGACCACCGAGGCACTCAGAAACATGGTGGTGGGATGATGAAGTTGGAAAGAGGATTGACGAGAAGAGGAAGAAGTTCAAGGAGTGGCAGAAGGCGAAGGGTACGGGAGCAGAAACAGCAGAGCATGAAAGTTATAAGGCAGCCAGGAAGGCTGCAAAGAAAGAGGTAGCAAAGGCGCAGGAGGCATGTAGGAAAATGTTCGGAGAACGCTTGGATTCGGGAGAGGGTCAGAAAGCAGTATACCTGATTGCAAAGCAGATAGCGAAAGAGAGGTGTGATGTGATGGGGGTGAGTTGCTTGAAGGATGAAGTGGGACAAATCGTTGTCGACCCAGATGGAATTAAAGGAAGTTGGAAAATATATATGGAAAGGCTGTTGAATACAGAGAATGAATGGGATGGCAATATAGAGAGTAACCCTGTTTTAGGACCGGCAGAGAAGATAACTGAGAAGGAAGTTGAGGAAGCGATAAAAGCAATGAAGGGTAGAAAAGCGGGAGGGCTGACGGGAGTTGTGGGAGATATGTTGAAGGCAGCAGGAAGTTGGGGTGTGAAGAGAAGGACAGAGATCTGTAATCTGGTGGTGAAAGACGGCCGCATTCCAGTGGATTGGGAACTGAGTACCCTCATCCCTCTATACAAGGGGAAAGGTGACCCTCTGGAGTGTGGCTCGTACCGAGCGATAAAGTTATTGGAGCATGGAATGGAGGTATTGGAAAGGGTGTTGGAGAGGAGGATAAGGAAGAAAGTGAAGATCGACGAAATGCAGTTTGGATTCATGCCAGGAAGAGGAACGACAGATGCGCTTTTCATTGTGAGGCAGTTGCAGGAGAAGTACATGGAGAAGAGGAAGAAGTTGTTTCTTGGGTTTGTTGATCTGGAGAAAGCATTCGATAGGGTACCACGCAAAGTATTGACATGGGCATTGAGGAAGTTAGGAGTGGAGGAATGGTTGATCAGAGTAGTGATGGCAATGTACAAAAGAGCGCGCACAGCTGTAAGGACGAAGGACGGGAACAGTGGTGAGTTTGAGGTGAAGGTGGGAGTGCATCAGGGGTCGGTACTAAGTCCACTACTATTTGTAGCTGTGATGGAGGAGCTGGCTCAGAACGTAAAGGAGGGTTTACCGTGGGAGTTGTTGTATGCAGATGATCTGGTGTTGATTGTGGAAAGTATGGATGGACTGAAGGAAAAGATGAACGCGTGGAAGGAATGTATGGAGACAAAAGGTCTGAAGGTGAATATCGGAAAGACGAAGGTGATGGCAAGTGGTAAAGCATGTGGTGAGGTGGAAAGAACTGGGAAGTGGCCCTGTGCTGTGTGTAGGAAGGGTGTCGGAGTGAACTCCATTCAATGTACAATGTGCGCTGATTGGGTTCATCAAAAATGTAGTGGTCTGAGAGGGTCATTAACCAGTGTGGCAGCTACATTCAAATGTAAGGTGTGCACAGAGGGAGCTGCAGATGGAGGAAATGTTGAGTTGGATCTTGGAGACGGCGTGAAGCTGGAAGGTGTGAAAACATTTTGCTACCTCGGAGACATGCTGAATGGAGAAGGTGGATCAGACTCGGCAACGGTTGCTCGAGTGAGATGTGCATGGAAGTTTCGGGAACTGAGTGGCGTGCTGATGATGAGGGGAGTGTCATTGAAGCTGAAGGGAAAGGTGTATGCTGCATGTGTGAGAAGTGTTATGATTTATGGGAGCGAGACATGGGTAATGAACGTAGAGCAGCAACGAAGGTTGGAAAGGGTGGAAATGGGAATGGTTCGGTGGATGTGTGGAGTATCGTTGAGAGAGAGGAAGACAAATGATGAATTGCGAAAGATGATGGGAATAGAGCCTGTGATTGATGCTGTGAAGAGGAACAGGTTGAGATGGTTTGGTCATGTGTTGAGGAAGGATGAAAGTGACTGGTTGAGAAGAGTGATGGAAATGAATGTAGAAGGAAGCAGAGGACGGGGAAGACCGAGAAAGACTTGGCTAAAGATGGTGGAAGAAGAAATGCGGGCAAGGGGGTTAACAAGGATAGATGCAGAAAATAGGGCAAAATAGAGAAGATTGTCATGGGGACCGCAAGGCTAACCCCCGCTCTAGCAGGGAAAATGGCCTTTAAAATGCATGTTGTGTTGTTGTTGTTGTTGTTGATGGCTGTGAGGTGTTTTAAATTTCGTGGTGGTGAGGTGTTTTTAATTTTTTGGTGGTGAGGTGTTTTTATTACGTGTTTTATGGCTGTGAGGTGTTTTAAATTACTTGGTGGTGAGGTGTTTTGAATTACATGGTGGTGAGGTGTAATCGTCCCAAACTTCCAGTCTGCACCTACCCCTCCCCTTTGCGTGTGCTGAGGGGTTCTTTCTTGAAAAAAAAACATTCAACCTAAATCTTCAACCTAAATTGCTTATAAAAATGTAATATCACAAACACAACAAATACATTTGTGCAAAGTAATTGTTTGTATTATGATTGGTGTAAATCATGACAACACATCAACTCAGGTAGTCATTAGCCTCAGCTAAAATAAGCCCGTTCCTCAGTAACGACGCCTGGTGAGGCAAGCGCAGCGAGCCATGCCAAGCTAGTATATATATATATTGTTACGGACACGACTTATTAAGATGTTATGCTGGGCCGAGCGGAATGGCCGCCGTGTTCGCACAAGTTACCCGATTATACTCGAACGTTGGCCGAATCGCGCTACGCTAGATCAATGAAGGAAAGGACACAACGGCTGGGTTAAATGACACGACACCAGGGGTACAGTTCTCAAGACCTCCGGAGGAGGATATAATATGGGATATGCAGAACGGTTAGATTACACGGCACAAGAGGTACAGCACAGAAAGGTGGGCACTTATACACGGTCTTATCTTATTCCCGACAGACCACAGACAAACGGGACAAGACTGACTCACACAGGGATTGATGGCAAGGAAGGGCAGAATCGATGGCTCAAGGTGCACCTTGGCTCAGGGGCAGAATCGACCCGGTCCGGTCCAAAGATGCGGGTAGGTATCGTCGCGCTGGAGGTGGCGTCCGTTCTTCTTCGTAGCTGAGGCGCATCTGACGTCACCTCCGTCTTCCTGCGCATATCCAGCGGGGAGTGACACGCCCTCGGCTCGTTAGCTCCGCCCCAGATGGAATCGGTCCGCCGCTTCTTATTGGGTGCGGGGGGTTACCGGGCTCCGCCCTTGACGAGGAGCTGACAGTCAGCCCCTGAGTGGTAACCCCGTCGGAGCACATGGTCAATGGCGGCTAACCAAGCCGGAGTGAGGACGCGCACTCCCCGCGCCGTTGTTGTTGTTGTTGGTGTTGTTGTTTCATGAGGAAGAGATGCGGGGAGGTATTGGGAGGTCCTAAACTTACTACTGGTGCCATACAATCACATTCTGGTGCAACGAAGAGTCAGAATTAATGGAAACGAGTCCTTAACTGACATAGACTAAGAATAACTAGCAAGATGTCCTATAGTTGTCTACGTGAGATGCGGTGAACCTGGGCACGACATTTAATGGGGGAAAAAGGGGAAGGTCGGGGCTACAGAGTGTTGTTTACAGACAATGGGACTAGGGAATGGGGGATTGGGGATAGTTGGGGAGTATTGGGGAAATAGGGGAATATTTACAAGCGGATATGGATGGAGACCAAATCCCATATCCGCAACAATATATATATATATATATATATATATATATATATATATATATATATATATATATATATATATATATATATAAACGAATTTGAGAAGTGTAACGGTTTTTGAGAAGTGTAACGGTTTTTGAGAAGTGTAACGGTTTTTGAGAAGTGTAACGGTTTTTGAGAAGTGTAACGGTTTTTGAGAAGTGTAACGGTTTTTGAGAAGTGTAACAATTTTGGAGGAAGTGTAACGAATGTGAAAAGTATGGTTTTGTTGTGTGTAACACCCTCGTAATGTAAATAATGGTCGCAGCCGTCCTCCTAGTTAATTCCATGAAACTTACACACAGGCCACGATATATCTTTTTAAATAGTTTATTTCCTTATTCTCTGTAGGCTAAATATGTGTTTCCCACTAGATTGACTGCATTGTATCAAACGAAATAAGCGTAGGCCCCTTTCAATTTCCCCAATCATCTCCGCTCTCCAAAGTTCCTTTCAAAAGCGGTGCGAGTGGTGTTCAATCCCGCAAGCCGCCATTGCCCATGTGCTCATCTCGGAGAAGAGGGGGGTAGGAGCCGCCAACTCACAGGCGTGGCACGTCGTCATGATCAAAGGAGGAATCGGACAGCCCTAACAGCCAACCAGCACCGCGGTTAGCGACCCGGTAGGCGTGCCCTCGCAGCCGGCGGCTTGATTCCGCCCGGAGTAATAAAAGCGACTGGAAGGGACTGCTTCAGGAGGTGACATGAGAGAGGACCTGAGAGATGAGCTGTGAGCTGTGAGCTGTGAGCTGTGAGCTGTGAGATGAGAGACGCTCCAAACCAAAAAGGAGAGATACTTGGGGAGGAAACAAGGTTTGAAGAGACGCGCTGAGAGGAGGGAGACGGCTCCACCAGAAGGAGAGGAGCAGGGGTGACCGAGCCAGCGCGTGACGTCTACAGCATCGGCAGCGGATACGCGACCGAGGGTTTTCCCGCCAAAAACGCGAGGAATTGAGAGCTGCTACCTCCGACCCTGCCTCCCTCTCCAGCAACCCACCTCAAGCCATACCTGCCTGCAATATCCCCCGTGTAAGTGTGAACGTCGTCTGTCCTAATCGTTGTCCTGGGGTTAAGTAAATTGAGTAGTATAAGTTAACGATTCACTGTGTGACTGCTTCTTCCATCCATTGCTTGTAAATAATTTTGGTCGCTCCTTCTTTTTGCTTGTGTGTGTATAATAAATCTGTTCTTCCTCCGTACTCTGTCTTCTTCTCTTTTCCTTCTCTTTCGGTCGCTTTAGAGGTTTCCCGATTGAATATCTGTGGTGCGATCTGGTCAACGTTGGGGGAGTCGGGCCAATTGGGGATCCTGTAACGGTCGCGGTTGGACCATCCGCTCGGCCCATCATAACATCTAAACCGCGATCCGTAACAATTGGTGTCTGGGAGTGGGATTCGAGGCCTGAACCAAATTTTTAAAACGTGTAGAAAAAAAAATTTTTTTGGTCAAAATTACGAGCTGCCGAAATTTTGTTTTATAAAACCCGAATTTTGAGATCGCGCCATGGACAATCAAGGCGATCGGATGTCGGTGGGGGAGATAGACGGGTTAGGGGTAACCCAGGACTTAGGGGAAGAAAGGGAGGAGGAGAGCAATGAGGTGGTTGAGGGTGTATCAGACGCACAAAATGGCGTCCTCGCGCATGTGGTTTCGGGCGCGCAAAATGGCGCCTCGCACATGGCCATGGCCACGGCGACCGCGCCCGCGACCGTAGCAGCGCCGCTGGTGGATTCGAACCTTTTTATGTTACAAATGGGGGCCCTTATGGAGAGGCTAGAAGCAAAAATGGGGGTAATGGGGAACTGGATGGAGGATCAGAATGAGCAAATGAGGGCTGATAGTGAGCGATTGGGTGAGCGATTGGAGGGCCAAATGGGGGTAATGAGGGACGAAGCGAGGGGTACCGGTGAGGAGTTAGACAAGAAATTGGGGAAGTTAGACAATAATTTTGATAGGTTAGACAACGGGATAAAAGAGGTGAAAAATGGGTTAATGGGGTTAGAAAATAGGATGGAGGACAAATTGCGGGAAATAGGGGAACAATCTGCCCGGGAAATCAAACGAATGGGGAACCAGATAGAGGAGGTGCAAATCGGGTTAGAAAGTAAACTGGATGCTCAGAGGGATGAATTGGGACAGATGAGGGTGGCATCTACAAAAGAGATGGAGGAGATACGACGAGGTGTAGGTGAGGAGGTTTCGGGGCTACGCGAGGAGGTAAAGCGAGGTGAGAAGCGTATGGAGAAAGAGGTGAGAAATAATATGGCTAGGTTACAGGGGGGAATAGAAGATCTGACGGAGGAGGTGGAACAGCTGACGGAGGGACAAAAAGAACTAGTGGAGCAGGTTCAAAAGAACACTGCGGTACTAGGAGGGTTAAAGGCGACACAAAAAGAAATTAAAAATGACTTAATAGCGACACAGAGGCAATGTCAGATGGTACATGAGGGGTTGACGAAGAAGTTGGAGGAGGTGACAGAAGTAATGGAGACGAACGACCGGCAGGTAAGGACGCACATAGAAACGGTCACGGTAGCCTTAGAGGACAAACTTGAGGAGACGCACCGGGAAATAAGAGAGGTGAAGCAAAAATTAGAGGAAGTGGAAGAAGAGGTGAGTGAAATTAAGAAGGGACGGACAGAAACTAAGAGGGAGATAAAGGAGGAAGTAATGGAATATGTACAAGGTCGGTGCTCAACTCATGATGTGCTGCTCACTAACCAAATAAAGAGTTTGCAGGTGGCAAAAGAGGTGCGGAGACGAGGTGCCAAGGTGAGTGGCGAAATATTCGGCAATGTATATGATGTGAGGAAAGCTTCAGTCGGCTTGGGGATTGGTTTGGATCCGGGTGTTCGTGAAAGGCCGTTGGTGAAGTGTGCGACAGGTCTGGTGTGCGAAAAAAGAGGTGTGCGAGAATGTCCGACCATGGGGTGTGTGAGGAAAAAGTGCGCGCCGACTAGTGAGTGTGCTGTCGAGAGTGAGTCGGTAGTAGCGCGTGTGCGAGGGAGCACATGGAAGCGCGGTGTGGTAAGTGTTACGGAGGAAGCAACGAAAGAGTGTGCGCGAGAAAAGTGTGTAACGGACAGGTGCATGGGGAAAGAGTGCGCTGTCAAGACTAAGGGGGAATGCACGCCTGTGGTGAGTGTTACAGAGGATGTAACGAGAAAGTGTACGCCTGTGGTGAGCGTTACAGAGGATGTAACGGGAGAGTGTGCGCAAGAGTGTGCGCGAGAAAGGTGTGTAACGGACGGGTGCATGAGGAAAGAGTGTGCTGTCGAGAGTAAGGGTGAGTGCGCTGTCAAGAATGGAGGTGAAAGTAGTGAGAGTGACGAGGAGCGTGAGTTGGTTGTGACAGGTGAGCGAGGATGTACACCTGGAATGGAAGGATGCACACCTGGAATGGTAGAGCGTGTGTGGGAATGCACACTTGAGTTGGTCGTGAGGCACGTGGTTGGGTGTGCGAGTGAAAGCACACCTGTGATGGTCACAGAGGAGGTGACCGAGGAAGGGGCGCGAAGAGGTGTGTTGGTGAGGTGTGCGAGCGACGAATGTGTGCCAAGGTGTTCGGTGGTCAGGTGTGTGACCAAGTCTGTGAGCGGAATGAGTGTACCGAGGTGTGTAAGGAAAGGTACGAGGAGCATGGGAACAGCTGGAGGTATGAGCAAGAAAGGGGTAGCGTATGCGTGTAAGCATCCAGGTGAGGCATCGACGGTAACCGGGTTAGCGGTTAGAGCGACTTATAGCCGAATCGGGCCCTCGGTGCGTGCCGGGCTTCGCGTGCCGTGAGAACCAGCGGGGATCCGAGCCACGGCGGGTTCGAAAGGACCGCCGTACGCGATCCACGCTGGGCCTCGCTTGGAACGGCCGCGTCCGTGCTCAACTCGGCGGAGCGGGCAGCCCGATAGGAAGGGTCGTCATGGCGACCACTTTTTGTTGAGACGTGCCGGCAGGTCGAGATCGGGCAATTGGATGGCTCCGCGCCGAGGTGGTGCGTGGGATCTCGGCCCGGGTAAGCCCCCGTCCCTGCCCCGAATGCGGGACGTATCCAGCCGCTGGCACAAAACAACCCGTATTCATTGCTCGGCTGGACGAAGCTGGGCTGTAGACGTGAATTGGCGCACCGAGAGGATCTAATAAGTAGACGGGTGATGAGGTTAGTGTTTTGGACCCGAAATTAGAAAAAAGCAAAATTTGATGATTGGTACGGTGATTGGCAGTTGATTGGCTGAAATTTGGTGTGCCAAATTGGTAGTGGGACCTCCCCGATGTGGTGGGATGGGCAGTCCACCATCCCCCCACAGAAGGGTGGGGCAAATGCGCTATAGCTTATGGGGTGTATGGCAGTGAAAACTAGCCCGGGTGGGTTAGGTTATATTGTGTGTAGGGATCTAGAAGAGATTGACATTAGGTAACGTTAAGGTTTAGTTAGTGACTGATACCTGTAGTGGGGACGCAGGTAGATTAGTATGGATGATAATGACGTGGGAGCGCAATAGTTTAAAGGGACGACTGGGAAGCGCAAGTTTCAGAGGGGAGTAGTTAGCTGAGATGATGCCGTGTGTTTGAGGATTGAACAGGTGTGATTGAACAGGTGTGATTGCACAGGTGTGCAACTGAACAGGTGTGTGGAGCAGTGTTTGAGTGATAGTAGTGGTGATTGTGTATTGTGATGACCAAATGGTCCAGGAAGAAAGGAGGGTGCAGGTGGCACCAGGTATGATTGCACAGGTGTGCAACGACAGGTGAATGGAGAACAGGTGTATGGAATAAATGGTATGGAGTATTGGAATGGATGGTCGTGGAGTGAGTATGGTGGAAATTGTGGAGTGGAGTGGATGGTGCGAAGGTGTGAATGGGGGAAGAGTGGACCCCCATCACGGATACCCGGGGCGGGTAGTGTAAGTATTAGGTAGAGGGTATAGGTAAATTGTGGTTGGATATTGGCATCTGTGGTGCGGGTGAAAGAATGGTCTTTGGATGGGTGCATTAGTGTTGTGGAAATGGCTGGGCGTGTAGCCTGTTAGTGTGTGTAGTTGGTTGGGCGCTCCACCACTGTGAGGATGTCGGCCAGGTGAGGCCGCAGGTGGGCTCTGGGAGCCGGTAGTAGTTGTTGTGGATGGGGCCCGAGGATCCGGAGGACGGACCCGGGTAGCCCAGTGCCAGAGGGCACCGAGTGGGGTGACAGAGCCAGGAGGGGTCTTCCCCAGTTAGTTAGGTTTGGGTGAGGAGCTAGGTAAGCTCGGGTGGCAACTACAGTGGTGGAGGTGTGCAGGTGGGTAGACCTGCTGGGAGAGCTACACGTCACAGCCCAGAAATTGTCCAAGGGCACCGGGAGATGAATCGGGGGAGTGAGACCCCAAATTGAGAAGCACCACAGTTTGGTCAATGGGAATTGGTTTTTAGAACCCATAGTGTAAGTTGGCCAATGGATTGGCAGGGAGAGACCCCGGGTAGTGCAAAGTGTGTTAAAGTCATTTAGAGGATAGTTAGGATGAAGGATCTCCTCGCACCATCTGCATCCACTCACCTGAGGTGACAGGTACTTCGCACCATGCCATGTTAATTATTTTTGATGCAAATGTTTTGGGTTGTGAGACGCATCATGACGTGGGTGTGACATTGTGCGTAATTCCATCTCTTCCTCCTGATGAGGAGTGATGATGAATTTGGTGATGGCAAATTTTGAAGTCGAGGGATTGTGGAGACGAATTTGGGATAGGAGAAATATGGGGAAGACGTGACAGTAGTGACGAATTTGTAAATGGGTAGATTTTGTAAATATGGGGTAAGGGCAAGGGTAGTGTAGGTGACAGGGGGGTGACGTACGGGAGGGACGAGCTTTCTCACTTCGCCCTCCGTACGCATTTCGCCTTGCATTGCCTTATTGATGTGTACCCTTGTGACCTTACCCCTCGCTCAATTGTCTCTTTTGTCTCCCACATGACCTGTGCGCCATTGGGTGCCGAGGGGAGCGTGCGTGAGTCCTCCATTGTGCGCACGAGATTCCCAGAACCAGCATGCATTGCGTTGATGTACCACTTTATGGACCGCTGTTCTGCGGCCAAGTACCACTTGATGGACCCCAGGTTCTGGGGCAGGGCACCTCTGTTGGAGACCGGCCATAGTGGCCAAGGAATCTT
>NW_027616877.1:17500-40000 GCF_964187855.1 Myxine glutinosa | reverse complement strand
AAAAATTTCACCTTAAATTATTCAGAATAAAATATTGAAAACGGCATGATTGTTATGTTTTTATGTGACCATAATATCACTTCTCCAGAAAATATAGCAATATCATGGGTATATTACACTGTTTTGACGACAACAAACTTGTAATGTGCGAGGTTGTAAAAAAACGGGGGGGGTGCTTAACTTAATTCTTTGTGTATATATATAGATATATATATATATAGATATATATATATGCATATATATACACAAAGAATTAAGTTAAGCACCCCCCCCGTTTTTTTACAACCTCGCACATTACAAGTTTGTTGTCGTCAAAACAGTGTAATATACCCATGTTATTGCTATATTTTCTGGAGAAGTGATATTATGGTCACATAAAAACATAACAATCATGCCGTTTTCAATATTTTATTCTGAATAATTTAAGGTGAAATTTTTTGGGAATTTTAGGCATATTTTCACCTCAATTTAAGTATGGAGCTATAGGTCCATCACGGACAGTGTGGATGACGTTTATGTTTTCTAACGTACAGTCATTGTTCTGAGAAGACCTCTAGCGATCTTTGCGTCAATAACGTGTGTAGGACCCACGTGATCGGATCACTGACTCAACCCTACGTCTCATAGACCCTGTAAGCCGTCGTATGCGTTGCTGTGGCAGGTTGTTCCATTCCCGATGTAATGCACGTTCCAATTCATCCAGATTGGCTATTGGAGGGACCATCTTCGCAATTTGTCGTCCCAACATGTCCCGAACGTGCATTACATCGGGAATGGAACAACCTGCCACAGCAACGCATACGACGGCTTACAGGGTCTATGAGACGTAGGGTTGAGTCAGTGATCCGATCACGTGGGTCCTACACACGTTATTGACGCAAAGATCGCTAGAGGTCTTCTCAGAACAATGACTGTACGTTAGAAAACATAAACGTCATCCACACTGTCCGTGATGGACCTATAGCTCCATACTTAAATTGAGGTGAAAATATGCCTAAAATTCCCAAAAAATTTCACCTTAAATTATTCAGAATAAAATATTGAAAACGGCATGATTGTTATGTTTTTATGTGACCATAATATCACTTCTCCAGAAAATATAGCAATAACATGGGTATATTACACTGTTTTGACGACAACAAACTTGTAATGTGCGAGGTTGTAAAAAAACGGGGGGGGGGGTGCTTAACTTAATTCTTTGTGTATATATATATGCATATATATATATATATATATATATATATATTGTTGCGGATCTCTTCGTCGGCCTTTCCCCTTACCAAGGGGGGATTAGTCCCCTTGTCTTTTACTAGCCGACGCGATGGGGCCTATGACATTCCTTCCGGACGGCGTTGAATAGGGTGGTAGGCCGAATTCCTATTACCTAATTACCAACGCCTCCCAGGAAGCAAGGAAATAACCCCGCCCGAATCACGGTTATAAGTGGAAACGCCGAGCGATAGCGAGCCGTGATCCGAGCCGTTAACAAGAACTAAACCCGATCTGAGCGGTTCCGAATCGTGCCACGCTTACCCAATGGAGGAAAACACTGATACGGCCGAATCAGGAAAGACAGGAAGAACAGATTGGTTTATTTACAATTTGTACAGGAAGGAGAAGAAGAACACACAGTGAAGCTTATACAGTCTTAACTTATCCCAGGACACGGGCCCGTTTCACTCTCAGACACTCACACGGGGATTGCAGATGGTCAGGTTGATGGTCCAGGGATGATGGCGTCCAGGCAGTTCGCTCCGGTCCCCGACTCGTACCGCGAAGAGATGGTCAGGGTGGCAGAAGCTCCCCGCGGGTCGTTGACGCGGAGCGGACAATTACGAGGTTAAATGCGGGGCGAAAGGTAGGCTGGCTGGCGGTTACCTCGCGGCTCAGCCGCGTCTGTAATAAATGAACCGGGCTTTATATGCGCTTCCCAATACAGTTCGCTACAAAGCGCCTCTCCCGCAGGAGTCCTCTCACAGAGCACGATCCCTTGCAGTTCTTCCACAAAGCCCTCTTCGCGCAGTCCTTTTCAGCACAAGCTCCCTCTGTAAGTCCTTCTTACAATGCGCTTTCCTCACGAGTCCTCGCCAATAAGTCCTCTCAATACCAATGCTTGGCTTCAGTCCTTTCGAGGGCTTTGTACATGCGCTTATATAGCCTTTGCAGTGAACCTTCCAGCACTTGCTGGATGCGCCCTTACCACGCCCTCTTAAGCCATGCCCACCGAGCCCTGGTTGGTCGTTGGCCTCACCGTCACCGCCTTCTGACGTGCTGCTTGATGCGGCCACACCTCTTCCTCGCGCTCCTCCCCCCTTTCCAGGCCTACCTCGTGGCCACCCGACTAGTTTGAGCGAGCAACTGGCAGCTAACGCTGCCGGCCCAACGCGTAACAAACGAGGTGGATTAGCCGAATCAGGGTGCGGGATGGATGCTGCCCAACGAGGTCGATTTGGAGGGTGGCCGCAAAATGAACGGGACCTAAGCTTATTTCTTTTACACAACGCAGGTATCACTGATGGAAATGGCCTTATCCTTTTTTTTTTCTTTTTTTTTGTATACTGAATCGAGGCTCGTGAAAGAGCTAACATTTATTTCACAAACAAATCAACCAGACAAACAAAATATATAAAAAGAGGGAGCGGAAGACAAGATGGGGAGAGAAGGGGAAGCACACAAACACAACATTTGAGAGCAGGGAAATGTGTGGGAGAGAGAGGGCTTGGGGGGAGGAGGCATGGGAAGGGGGGGGGGGGGGGAAGTATAAAACCCAAGGATTTCCAGGGCAGAAGTTGGTATTTCAAAAAAGTGGATTTGGGGTGAAATTAGCAGGGGTAGAAAAGATCAAGGTTTTGGATGGGGGAAGATAAGAGATGGTGGTGAACAGCTGTTTTAAAGACCTGGAGGGTGGAGTGGGATTGAAGAGAGTGGGGGAGTTTGTTTCAGAGGCAGGAGAAAAGAGGAATGAAGGAGTGAAGGTGAGCAGAGAGTCTTGATTTTGGCAGTTCAACCATAAGAGGGTTGCAGGCAGATATTGTGCGACCTGAAGGAATATTTGGGGGACAGAGCACAGAGAGAGCTGGGGGAGCAAGGCCGGAGAGGAGTCGGTAGAAGACAGAAAGACCACCAACCTGCCTGCGGTGAGTGAGTGAAAGGCCCTTGGAGTTAGCTTCATCACGGGAGATTCCAATGATTCTGAACGCTTTGGTTTCAACAGCGTGAAGACGAGCTAGGTGTGAGGCAAGAGCACCAGCCCAGAGGGGAGAGCAGTATTCCATTGAGCTGCGGATGAAAGCCTTGTATGTGGTGAGGAGCTCACGTGTGCCAAGGAAGGACTTCGCACAACGGAGGATGCCCAGTCGGCGACTGGCTTTGGAGGCCAGATTTGAAATGTGGTTTTCCCAGGAAAGATCATGGCAGATAGTGAGACGCAAAAGCTTGAGTGACAGAACTTCTTGGAGAGGATTATTCAGAAAGTGGATGGGAGGGTTGTCCAGTCGGTCTTTTCTGAGAGGCATCGTAAGAGTGTGAGATTTGTCAGGATTGAAAGACATGTGCCACTTGTTTGCCCAGTCTGTGGTTTTGTCCAGGTTTCCAGAGAGTGAGGAGGCTGCAGACTGCCTATCTGAGGGATGAGGAATGGAGTGACAGAGAGTAGAGTCATCAGCAAAGAGATAGAGAGGATTTTCAAGACAGTCAGAGAGATCATTGATGAAGACCAGAAAAAGCACAGGGCCCAGAACACTTCCTTGGGGAACTCCAGCCTGAACAGGAAGAGGAGATGAGAGAAACCCATTCAGGGCCACACGTTGAATTCGACTAGAGAGGAAGTCCGCCAGCCATGCGTGGAGATTTCCATGGATACCAAAGGAGGAGAGTTTGGTGAGCAGAGCGGGGTGCCATACTATGCCACCATACATCCTCACACATCCTCACACATACGATGACATAACTAGTGTTCTAAGGTGGCCTACATGTTGCTTGTGGACTAACTATGGGGGCAAACCTTTAACCTTTAATGATGTTATATTTACACTCAGAACCGTAACTATATATATATGTATGTATATATGTATATATGTATATGTATGTAACTTAGGATATATATACACACATATACACTAGCAGAAGTACCCGGCATTGCCGGGAGGGGGAGGGGGAAGAGGAGTGGAGGGGAACGGGGGGAGAGCGAGCCCCTTGGTAAAGCGAGCGATTTTTTTTTTTGATAGCGTCATAGCGTCATCGTGATTTTTTTTGTCATAGCGTTCATATCGTTCATAGCGTCATAGCGATTTGTTTTTTTCATAGCGTCATATCGTTCATATCGTTCATAGCGTTTCATAGCGTCATAGCGATTTTTTTTTTTTCATAGCGTCATAACGTCATATCGTTCATAGCGTTCATAGCTTCATAGCGTCATAGCGTCATAGCGTCATAGCGTCATAGCGTCATATCGTTCATAGCGTCATCGCGTTCATAGCGTTTCATAGCGTCATAGCGATTTTTTTTTTTCATAACGTCATATCGTTCATAGCGTTCATAGCTTCATAGCGTTTCATAGCGTCATATCGTTCATAGCGTCATCGCGTTCATAGCGTCATAGCGATTTTTTTTTTCATAGCGTCATAGCGTTCATAGCGTCATAGCGTCATCACGTGATCGCTCTGAGCGAATCAGCGCCCATCTGCTCTGATTCCGTTGATTCCGTGCGCTGAAATGCGCTGAGGTAAATATGAATAAAAAATATGGATCGTCAAATATTTTGAGTTTGGCCATGTTCGTCCCCGGCTCAATGGCCATGTCTATGCCAAATATCAAGCACGTAAGCCTCTCCGTTTAGGAGTCTATCGGTAACATTACACACACACACACACACACACACACACACACACACTGTGTTTTATATATATATATATATATATATATATATATATATATATATATATATATATATATATATATATATATGTGTATATATATATATATATATATATATATATATATATATATATATATATATATATATATTTATATATATATATATATATATATATATATATATATATATATATATATATATATATATATATATATATATATATATATATATCCACTTGGACTTGACCAGTTTAGTCGAAGGAAAAGACCAAAAAAAAACTTCGTAGACAAAGACGAGATTTACACAAAGCCAACTCGCCAAAACAATTTCAAGATGAGAAAACATTCCTAAATACAAACTGAGAGAAAATGAAAATGATTGACACTTATAATGCTGCACTCTCCAGATCATATCAGACGTGTAGGGATGAATAAGCTTTTAAACAGGTGCTTTCATAAAATATTGGATTGCATGTCAATTGGTACAGGGCTCGTTGCAACACACGAAACAACCACTCCCTGAAGGAGTGTTCAGGGTGTTTCAAAAAAGTGGACTATTTGAACGTTTTATTGAGAAAAAATACAAAAGGTAGCAAGTTTAGTGATAATTGATGGAAAGTATACACCATGCCATTTTCAAATCACTCATTATACTCCTTGTAATTGACGTTTTCAATGTGTGCTCTGCCTCTGTTCAAACAGACTTTGATCCTGACTCCAAAAAAATATTCACAATTCGCCTGCAAGTGGCTAGAGTGGTAGTCTGATGGTAGTTCTTCACCTCTTGCTTCAGGACAGCCAGGGTTTGAGCTTTGTTGGCATTAACTTGACCTTTGGCAGCACCCCAAAATATAAAAATCCAATGGATTCAAATCTGGGCTGTGGGGTGCCGACTCATGTGCTTTTCCCAGGCTGATGACACTATTTCCAAACAGCTGGTGGAGCAAGTCGATGGTTTCACCTACAGTGTGATGTGGTGCACCGTCCTGCATGAACAATGTAGGTCTGAGTTGGTTTGGAGACAGTAGTTGATTGAGCAAGGTCAGTGTAGAATCAGCATAAGACCTTGCAGCACCGCTCGCCATTGACCGTCACCAGTGTCCTCGAACCAATACAGTCCTAGCATACCCCATTTGGAATTCAATGCACAGAGGCAAGTGGACTTGGGGCCATTGAGAGACATCTCAGACACCTCCTCTGGAGGCTCGGCACCCCAGATGATGTTGTGATTGTCGATATCCCCATTCAAATAGAAGAGTGCTTCATCAATATGCCACAAGGAGTTCATCCAATTTGGGTACCTTTCCATTTGGTCACTGAACCAATCACACATTGTTACTCATCTTTCCATGTCATTCAGAGTTAGTTTATGCTTTACAGATATGATGTCGGGGTAGAGCTTGAGTTCAGAAGTGAGAATGGTCCAGTGGTCCACACAGATGAGGCTGAGATCGCCTGGTCTCGGGAACGCTGACAGTGGGATTTCTTAGGACTTTCAATAGCAGAATCTCTCATAATATCAATGTTCCCTTGGTCCTTTGTAACACTTGGTGGGCGGCCATTGTTGCCTTTATTTTGATTTTTCATGCTTCCATTTGCTTGGAAGTGCTCCACAAACTGCTGAATGCTCCCATTGGAAGGTCCGTTATGGGTGTGAACATTGTAATACTGACCATCGTCGGCGCACCTGCACGTAGGATTTTGTCTCAAACCACAGTAACGATTTTCATTTTTTGTTCCACTGAACAACATAGTTGATGTGGGGTCCTACTGACTACTTGTTTGAAATGGCATACCACCACCATAACCTGCAAGTGACAAATGACAGAATATCAGACTGCTCAAGTAGTCTACTTTTTTGAAACACCCTGGAATAAACCCTACCTTGGGCAGGGATCAGTGAAGTGCTTGCCATTACCATGTGTCCATTGCAAAAAATTGTAAGTCCTCTGCATCTGACTTGTAATATCCTCTCCGACCACCACCATTGCATGGCGTTATACGGTACATAGAGAATTTACATAGAGAATCCGAATTCCCAAGACTACGATGGGTTTTTAATTTTTTTTCACAAAACCTCCCCGTGCACACCCCCAAGTATAACCACCAAATATCAACGCATTCCCATCCAGTGGTTTAGGAGTGCATACAAGTGAAGCAGACAAAAACACACCCATAAGCTGAATGATATACAATACATAATTACGCAAAATAAAAGTTTACAGTTTGAATCCATCTGTTATATATTGTATTTTATTCTAGATTATAGAACACTATCAAGACTACCTTTCTGGAGCCTGTTGCTGTTATCTTTAAGCTCCAAATGCTTTATTAGCTCAGTCTATAACATAGATTATGTGCTAAAAGTGACAACCACAACACAAGGTGTTGTTTTATTGGCTTCTCTTACCATTTGTTTCCATTGGAAAATCAACAAATGCTGCACTTTTGTCATTTGGAAACCAGAGAAGGCTTCTCCTGGACCCTTCATTTCCATAGCCAACGGTCGGGTATATTGAGCAGAAACGGGAAGTACTCATCTGACAACTGGCTTCTCTCGTGCGGAATGGTGTACTGACATGACTGACGTCATGAGCAGATCGTGAACGGAGGTTGCTGAGGAGGAAGTAAATTATTCCAATCTATCTCCATGCCTCCTTAATTTTCCTTTTTGTCAGTCCATTGTAATTTAGTACTTGATATCATCCCTCGAGACATTCTTCTTGGTTTTGTATTTTTCTTCAAATTTTTAACGATCGGACAAAGCATCCATTGTATATGTGTAACTCATCTTTGTTATCCCTGGCAACTGATGGTGTTTGTCCATGCTCTATCCATTAAATGCTGAGTGTCGAGGACGGAAGCAGCACATACTGTTTTGAAATCCGGTATGTCTTGACCAGGGTCAGAATCGAACCGTTGACATCCCAGATTCAGAGCAGACTTTCTAACCGTTATGCCACCCAAATGGGTTAATTAAGTTATATTCAGGGATAAAAAATCTTTCATCCATATTGTAATCTTCCTTTCATCCATATTATAATCATCCTGCAACAATTGCCTAAATTTCCTCTTGAACGCGTCCCTTCCTGTTTTATTGCATGTGAAGGAAGCATGAAGGTCTGATAAGAGGAGCTGATGTGTGAACGGCCTTGTGTAGTGTGAGTGGATGAAGATGTTGCTTCAAGGCTGTATTAAAGGGTGTGTTGCACTTTTGATATAATTGAAAATTTGTTCGTTCAGTCACCGTCCACTTCTCTTTTTAAACTACCCGTAGTTGAACGAGCGCAAGCATTGAAAAAAGAGCTGCTGGTGGCGTTAGAGCGACTTGGACCGTCGTTGCCACCCAACACCCTCGATGAGCTCATTGACAGTTTAGGGGGAGCAGAGAATGTTGCTGAGGCAAGTATTCGATGGAAGGCAAAATGGAGAGCATATGGTTTATTTTTGAGAAGGCATACACATGCTGAGATGTGGATTAGACATTGCATGTAATCCTGACGTTGGTGATATGTTTTTTAAAATATTTTTGTTGGCCAGTCTTTCATTCACTCGCATGATTTATTCAGATGACTGGGAGAAAGGGTCGTGTGGTCACGAATGATGATGGCAGTGTGAGTTACGAATCACGTTCCGAGTTGGATGTTCCTGTTGAGATTCTGAACCTCACAGAAAAGAAGCGGTTTATGGATGGTGAGAAGGTCAGTTTCATTGTTACACTTGAAACTTGCCCCTTTCATCTTCTGTGATCTCTCAACATATGATCTACGTGAGGACAGGGTTTTAGTAACTGATTAATTCCTTTGCTGCCATTTTCAGAATATTGCCGTAATATCTGAGGCTGCCAGCTCAGGGATCTCTCTTCAGGCAGATCGTCGTGCTAAGAACCAACGCCGTCGGGTCCATATCACATTGGAACTACCTTGGAGTGCTGACCGTGCAGTTCAACAATTTGGTAAAATGATCTTTATCATTTTCAAATCGCCCTCTTCCCCAGAATTCCTCTCGCTGATTCCCGCGGCGAAGTCTTCAATTACCCCTGTCTTTCTCCAGGCCGAACTCATCGTTCAAATCAGGTGACGGCCCCAGAGTACCTCTTCTTAATCTCTACCTTGGCTGGTGAGCGTCGATTTGCAAGTGTCGTAGCCAAGAGGCTTGAAAGCTTAGTAAGTTTGGACCAAACCACTTTGATGAACCATCCTTTTTTTATTTTAATAACTACAGATCTTTCAAACCATGGTGGGTTTTTCATTGTGCCATACGCTCCATGCTTATCGTCCATCAGTTTTATGAAGCTCACAATGTCACACACACACACACACACACACACATACATACATACATATATATCTATATATATAAAGCAGTAAAGTATGTTTGTTTGTTTGTCCTCTTATAACTCGAGAACTACTCATCGCAGAGAAAAACCAAAGGCATATTCGGAATCAGTACGTCTCAGAGCAACTACAGCACACCTTAAATTTTAAAAAATTTCGGGTTTTAAAATTAGCGTATTAGCGTATTAGCACAGAAGCGCTAGCAGAAGAGGGAGGGAATCGAAGGGAGGGAGCGCAGCGCTCCCTCTCGCGCTTCGCAGCGCCAGTGCTTCTGTTAGCGTAATGGTGCACAGGCGGTTCTCACTCTTGCGCATGCGCAAATGCGCTGTTCCGATGCTTCATGTTCCTGCAAAGACTTTGGTGCATGCGCAAATGATGACACATGGGCCACTGTATGTTCGTTTAATACGTACGCGCTTTGATGGGCGGGGCGTATGGCGTTCATGAAATGGTCGAATGCGGAAGTGCTTGAAGCCGTTGCGAGCGACTCGCACGATCTCTTGTCATGGTCCACAAGATTATCACAGAGACGTGCAGCTTCCAGCATTACGAGATATGATCGAGACCTAACTTTTGAGACCAGTCCCAGCCTTCTAGGCCCCGTGGTTGGTTCAGACGACCCCGACAAAGGACGTGTTGGATTTTATCGCGAGCCGATTCGAGCGCCGACGTGCCAGCGAACAAAACCAGTCATATCTTTTTAACGCGTGGTTCGACTTTTACAAAATAAACTTTTTCTTGAAGGGCTGAACCGTGCGCTCACAGCGATACCGAGTTTGACCCTGGGAGAGCGTTTTGCGCCGGCAAAGGCGCCTTGTTTTCCGTGATGACCATGTCGTGCTGCATAGATTACCATAAATTATAATATATTACCGGCGGCGAGTTCCGTGACGTCACGGCTCACTAATTGCAATTATCTCTGGGATTCCTTGGCCGAATCGTACCAACTTCTATATATACAAAGCAGTAAGTATGTTTGTTTGTCCTCTTATAACTCGAGAACTACTCATCGCAGAGAAAAACCAAAGGCATATTCGGAATCAGTACGTCTCAGAGCAACTACAGCACACCTTAAATTTAAAAAAACTTTGGGTTTTAAAATTAGCGTATTAGCGCAGAAACGCTAGCAGAAGAGGGAGGGAATCGAAGGGAGGGAGCGCAGCGCTCCCTCTAGCGCTTCGCAGCGCCAGCGCTTCTGTCAGCGTAATTAGCGTTTTTCGGAACGTTAATTTTTCAACTTCATTATTCGGAATCAGTACGTCCCCAGAGAAACTTCGTAATGTTAATTTTTCAACTTCATCCGATTGACATGGGACCAACGGCATGTGACAGAGAGTGAAACATACATGCGACATTTATTTGACGACAATGAGTTCCGACTTCTGGGTTCGTGCCGCCAACCCTGTTAGGCGCCTCTTGCGGCACACAGGGAATTACCAGTGAACTGGTACTCAATTTGCCGACCTCGGTAGGATGACAGGCTGAGTCAACCCCCCTGGTGTTAAGGGGGAGGAGGAGGGGAGGGGGAAGAGGAGGGGATGGGAATGGGGGGGGGAGGGGGGAGAGGGGAAGGGGGGGAGGGAAGGGGGAGGGGCCCTTCTTCCCCCGGGCACCCCCACACCCTCCCCTCCCCCCTCCTCCCTCCCTCCCTCTCCCCCCCGTTCCCCTCCCCCCTCTCCCCCCCCCCGTTCCCTCCCCTCCTCTTCCCCCTCCCCTCCTCCTCCCCCACCCGGCAATGCCGGGTACTTCTGCTAGTGTGTGTGTGTGTGTGTGTGTGTGTGTGTGTGTGTGTGTGTGTGTGTGTGTGTGTGTGTGGTGTGTGTGTGTGTGTGTGTGTGTGTGTATAATATATATTTTTTGTTGTGGTTCTACGCCGCCCTCCTTTACCCCCCTACCAAGGAGGGATTAGGCCCCTTGGTCTTGCTGGGCTTGGCGGAACCGAGACTTGAAACTCCCTTCCCGAGCGAGCGCGAAGTAGGGTTTCGGGACCAATTCTCGCTCGTACCGAAGTAACCGCGCCGCCACGGAAACGAGGTAGCAAGCCTCGCACGAACCACGTGTGATGTGAGTACGCCGAGCGGATTGCGTACACGTGGTCCGCGCAGTTACCTAGATGTTGGAACCCGATTAGGGTGGTTGTACTCGTGCCACGCTTAGTCAATGAGGAAATCACCGGAACGATCGAATCAGGAAAAGAAAGAACACAGGTTTAATTAATCCCACATGTATATACAATGATCAGGGACGCAGAGACACAGAGCAACCTTGGACAATCTTAACTTATCCCTTGGACAACGGGCCCGTGTCACACTCACACAGGGAATTGCAGATGGGTACATGTTCCCCAACGCGTCGCCGTGGTCGTCCAGAGATGGTCCCCGTCCGGCTCTCCACGGTCCCCGCACGTCCCGCGAAGATGGTGGCAGGCGATGGCAGGAACTCGTGGCGCGTCTCCCGAACAAGGCAGATACCGAGGTGGAACGGCAAAGGGCGGGACTTTTAGCGCGGCTGGCGATTACTCAGCCGTTCTCTTTCGCGCGACTTAAATGCGCTGTATATCGGTTCATGCGCGTCTGGCTGCGCCCGCGTGTCTGTACAGCTCGCTGACGCTGCCAACTCCTCTTCTTCGATCCTCTGAGCTGGTTAGTGCGTGCGAGCTCCTTTGTTCATCTGCGAGAGTCCTAAAGTTCGTCAACTGCTGTGAGTCCTTTTGTTCTCATCAATCCCTTTCGTGCGAGTCCTCTTATCAACCCTTTTCAACGCGAGTCCTTTCAAGGGCTTTGCGCAGCGGGTTTATAGCTACATCCCCCGAACCTTCTGGATCTCTCTCGAACCCTCTCACCATGCCCTGTGACGCCACGCCGCCGCCACCACCTCTGAGCTCTGATTGGCGGCTCATGCTTACCGTCAGCGCTTCTGCCGCTCCTCCTCGGTCCTCCTGACCTTCCTAGCCTGCCTTGTGTTAACTCGCCCAAAATGAACTAACGTTGGCGCAAAGGGCATGAGGCTACAGACACTGGATTGTCGGTGACAGTAGGGCCTATTCTCTTGGCTCTACTCAACGCAGAACTAACAAATGGAAAGGAACTAAGCTCACAAATACTAAGACATAGCTATACTATCGTGAGGCTACATGTTGCTTGAGTGACTAAGTATGAGGGGCAAATTTTAACCTTTATTAGACTCACTGCATAAACTCAAAACCGCAACACTGCCCCCCTCCCTCGTCAGACTCATCCCCGAGTCGAACCTAAAAAACTGGAACGACCGTTTGAGAAAGAGTTGGGACTAACTTTAATTACGTGTGACATACAGATGTGGTTCCCCTAACATTTATTCTAACCCGTGTATGCGACAGTTTTAAAACACTAAATATGTCCCACCTACTGCGTTGAGTAGCTAACTGACAGACTCACGCCCACAATTAACCGAATTGCGGAATTATTTCCAAACTAAATATAAAGCCAGTGGGCAGCATTTTATTTACAAGCACAAAACCTAACCTTATTTACAGTCTATGACCCAGGACCTGTCCTTTTTGGAAAGAAGATTGGAGGGGAGAGAAAGCACAGCAATGCACAAAAACACAGTCATCAAAAGTTCACAGTTCACAATTCACATTTGCTGCTGTTGTCCGGCATCTTCTGTGTGCAAAAAAACTTACAGTTCTTCTTTCCTAGCACACGAATAATTAAAATGTACAAAACACGTGTTCATTTTATTTGCCAGCAGGGCCAACCCTATGTGGTCCAACTGCGTGACATTGATGCCACTCAAAACATGTGGTCCGGAGATGCAAGGTGAGTCTGCAGCCAAGTGCTGCACAGCAAAAGTGTAAGGCCACAAAACCTGTGGTCCATAATGTGTAATGTGGTAATGTGCAGCAAAGTGTCTGTGGCAGCAAGTGCGGCACATGTGCAGCAAAGTTATAACAAATGAGAAGGATACGGCAGCAAAGTACCGCGCTGTTCAGCTGCACAAGTGTAGCAAAGTGCAGCAGGGGTGCTGCCAGTTGTAGAGAAGTGCAGCAGGGGTGCTGCACAGTTCGATGTTGCTGCACAACTCCTCCTCCAAAGTGGGTCCAGGGGTGGGGGGAGAGACAAAGCACAGTCAGCAAAGCAGAAAGGGCGCAAAGGTACACATCAACACAAGGTAATGCAACGTGAGGAGCGCGGAGGAGTGAGCAGAGCAGACTCGTCCCTAACCGTCCGTACCCCCCAACGTCAGCTTGCACTACCCTTGCCCTTCCCTGTATTTACAAATTCGTCACTACGTTCTGTCTCCCATATCCCCCTCTAATTCCAAATTCGTCTTCCAATCCCTCCCAGGAAGGAAGAGATGGAACCAACACAATGTCACTTTACATCGTGATGCGTCTTACTCACTCAAACAGTTTCAAAGCCCCGGTGTGGAGTTCCGTTTCCCTTGGTGAATGGATGTGGATGGCGCGAAGGGAATTCCTCAAATCCTAACTACTCTAATGACATTAACTCATTTACACTACCCGGGGTCGTACCCTGCCAATTGGCCTCTTTACACTATGTGGTTCTAAAAACCGGATTCCCCTTTGACCACTCTGCGGTGCCCTATGAATTTGGGTCTCACTCCCCAATTTTTCATACTGTGCCCTTGCACAATTTCGGGGCTGGGTCGTGTGGCTCCACTAGCAGGTCCAACTACCTGCGCACCTCCGCCACTGAAGTCGCCACCCGAGCTTACCTGCTCCTGCGACTACCTAACTGGGGAAGGCCCCTCCTGGCTCTTTACTCCTCCGATGCCCTCTCTGGCATTTGGCTACCCGGGTCCTTCTCCTGGATCCTCGGGCCCCACTGAACAACTACTCACAACCCTAACTGGCTCCCAGAGCCTACCTGCGGCCTCACCTGGCCGACAAACTACCAGTGGCGGAGTGCTCCAATAACCATACGCACCAACAAAGCCACACGCCCAGCCATTCCACATACTCATGCACCCAACCAAGCACTTCTTGCTACTTCCCGCACCACAGGTGTCAATATCCAAACAATTTACCTTAGCCCTCTACCTGGCTTAACAATACCCACCCCGGATATTCGTGAAGGGGTCCATCTCCCCCCATTCACTCCTTCGCACCATGCATTCCACACCTTTTATTCCGCACCAAGCATTCCGCACCATATTTTCTCACACACCAAATCTCTGGCACACCTCTCGTGCTCACACACTTATTTCGCCTTGCACACCATGCAAGTCAATTCACACACTTCAAACACAATTCCATCTGTCTCAATACACATATCCTCACACACACACATCATCATCTAGCTGACTACTTCCCCTAAAACTCGTGCTTCCCCGTCTTCCCTTACACTAAGCACACCCTCGTCGTTATCAACCATCTAATCTAACTACGTCCCCTCCACCTGTACAAATGTCACTACTTAAATCTTGTCCCGACTGTCTGCTGATTCCCTATCAATTAACCTAGCCCGCCCTCGGCGAGCTTCGGTGCCCCATGGAGGTAACCATGTGCATTTCCCTCAATGTGCATTTCACTGTAGGTAGTGTTCAAGGGTTTTTTTTTTTTGGTTTTTTTTTCAAAGTTTTTTTTTCAAATTTTTTTTCAAAGTTTTTTTTTTTTCAAAGTTTTTCAAGGTTTTTTTCAAAGGTTTCCCCAAGGTAGTGTTCTGGGCCCTGTGCTTTTTCTGGTCTTCATCAATGATCTCTCTGACTCTTGAAAATCCTCTCTATCTCTTTGCTGACGACTCTACTCTCTGTCGCTCCATTCCTCATCCCTCAGATTGGCAGTCTGCAGCCTCCTCACTCTCTGCAGACCTGGACAAAATCACAGACTGGTCAAACAAGTGGAACATGTCTTTCAATCCTGACAAATCTCACACTCTTACAATGTCTCTCCGAAAGGACCGACTGGACAACCCTCCCATCTACTTTCTCAACAATCCTCTCCAAGAAGTTCTGTCGCTCAAGCTTTTGGGTCTCACTATCTGCCATGATCTTTCTTGGGAAAACCACATTTCCAAGCTGGCCTCCAAAGCCAGTCGCCGACTGGGCATCCTCCGTCGTGCGAAGTCCTTCCTCGGCACACCTGAGCTCCTCACCACATACAAGGCTTTCATCCGCAGCTCAATGGAATACTGTTCCCCCCTCTGGGCTGGTGCTCCTACCTCACACCTTGCTCGGCTTCACGCTGTTGAGGCCAAAGCTTTCAGAATCATTGGAATCTCCTGCGATGTAGTCAACGCCGAGGGCCTTTCACTCACTCACCGCAGGCAGGTTGGTGATCTTTCTGTCTTCTACCGACTCCTCTCCGGCCTTGCTCCCCAGCTCTCTGTGTGCTCTGTCCCCCCAATATTCCTTCAGGTCGCACAAGATCTGCCTGCAACCCTCTTATGGTTAAACTGCCAAAGTCTAGGCTCTCTGCTCACCTTCACTCTTTCATTCCCCTTTTCTCCCGCCTCTGGAACAAACTCTGGAACAAACTCCCCCACTCCCTTCAATCCCACTCCTCCCTCCAGGTCTTTAAAACAGCTGTTCACCACCATCTCTTATCTTCCCCCATCGAAAACCTTGATCTTTTCTACCCCCGGTAATTCACCCCAGAGTCCTTGCAGTGTTCATATGTTTTAATCCTCTCCCACCTCCCCCCAAGTCCTCCCGATGTCCCTGCTCTCAAATGTTGTGTTTGTGTCCTTCCCCTTCTTCCCCCTCTCTTTTGTGTCCTCCCCCCTCTCTCCCCATCTTGTCTGCCGCTCCCCTTGTTTTTTGTGTTTTGTGTGTCGGTTTGTCTTTTTGTGTGATTAATGTTTGCTCTTTCACGAGCCTCGATCTTGTATACAAAAAAAAAAAACAAAAAAAAACTGCCACCCCCCTAAACTAATGCTCATGAGCCCCGGCATGTGAGGAATGGTGAAACCACCATTCTCCCACGCCGGGCACCATTCGCCAACACTATGGCCATTCGTCCACTACCGTACTTGAGCCTCTCCGTGCAGAAATACATTTTCACAGCTCGGCTTTGCAAAGCCGAGCGATGCATGCATGCGGGTGGTTGGTCACCTGTAGGTTGGGTCCGTCCGGCATTTTTGATTCAGGGGAGGAGGCTTGGTTGGGCCAAGTTTCAAAGCGCCATCTCTGCGCGGAGCCTTGCGGTCCCACGCACGATGGCCCCAACCGCCCACGGTCGGAGCATCGCACCTGCCAGGGGGCACGGCCCCGAACTCTCCTGCCCCCCCCCCTTGAACTGTGCCGGTCGCCTTTCCCGCCAAGGCGCGGCACCGACCATACAGGGCGGGGCCCGGCGCGAACCGTGCACGCCGGTCCTTGTGAGACTGCCGCGGCAACGATCCCCACCAGTCCCCGCCCGCTGCACACAAAGCACACAGCTCACCGAGGGCCCGCGTTGGCTATACGTCACGCTAAACGCTCCCCCGATCTGTGTCGATGCTCGAGCCGTGTTCTCAACACACTCGACCCGTTCCACACTCGCACAACGCGGCGCTCCAGCGCCTCCCATACACTCCCTGCACTCAGTTACTGCACACTCTTTCTGCACACGGTCCGGTGTGCATTCTTTCTCGCGCTCTGTACTCTCACCTGCACACCTCGGCGCACTCATACCACTCACACACTCCGTTACACACTAACGCCATCGGCCATCGCACACCCTCGCTCACACTCTTTTGTTACACACTCAGTAACAACCATGGGTGTGCACTCTTCTGGTACACACCCAATCACGTGCTCTGGTGTGCACTCCTGCGCATTCCCTACAACACGCTCTGGTGTGCATTCTCTCTCACTCTCCTCGGCCATCGCACACTCTGTAACACACTCTTCTTCGACGCAATCTTCCCACTCACATTCCGTCATACACTCGCGCTCCGGTGCACACTTCTCTCGCACACGCGCGCCATTCGCTCGCGTACATCACGCAAAGGACCTTACACGAGCGCCCGGGCTTCGTCTCTACCCCAAGCGCGCCAAAAACCTTTTCCCGCCAAACACTTTCGCGCCATACACACCCCTACTCACCTTGGGGATTCTTTTCTCCGGTAACCGCACCTGCAATCCTTCCATTTTGTTAGCAAGCACGACATCATGATGGAACACAGACTCTGCCGGATTCCATCTCTTCCTCCCGCGATTTATCTCCTATTTCTGACTCTGCCGTCTCTTCAATTTCAATTATAACCATTTCTTTTATTTTAATTATTTCCTCAACGACCGCCGGTGCGCATAAAATTTGCTTTTCCAATTCGGCGGCCGTCGGCTCTTCTACACCCTGAGTCGCGATTTATATACCCTCGGTCCACTTAGCTGCGCTCTGCCCTACCCAGCTCTCCACGCGTTCCTCGCACCGCGTTACCTTGTCGCGTCCCTTTGCGATCTCCTCGCTCAGCATGCGCCTTATATCCTTCCCCATCTCTTTTGTTTCCTTCTTAGACGCCACCCTCATTTTTCCCAATTCCCGAGTGGTTTTTGTCCCCCATTTCTTTCAATTGGCCACCCATTTTGCTTTCCAATTCATTTTTCACCTCTTCCAATTCCCGGGTGGATTTGTCCCCCAATTCTTTCCTTTCCCGGGTGGATTTGTCACTGGGTATCCATCTTTCCATTTATTTTATTTATATCATTCTTTTGGGCGTTTACCGTCTCCTTCATTTCCCTCATGTCCCTCATAATTTGGGCCAGGTACGATCCAATGTCGAGCCCGGTCTGCACCGCGGGCCTGGCCGCCACCGCCACGTGCGAGGCGCCGCCATTTTCTATCCCTGCTGCCGACCCCCCATCAATGTCCTCCTCTTCTCCCAATTCTTCCTGTGGGTCCTGGGTCATTAATTCCTCCTCATCTATCTCCTCTTCTACCCCCACCGGCATTCGACCGCTTTGGCTAGCCATGGCACGAATTTAATTTTGGTTTTAAAAACTAAATTTCGGTCGCTTGTGATTTTGGGCCGAATTCGTCCAACAAAAATTTAGTAGGGTTCCAAATCCCACTCCCCGCCACCAATTGTTACGGTTCTCTACGCCGGCCTTCTTCCCCTTATCAAGGGGGGATTAATCCCCTTGTCTTTACTGGGCCTGGCGGAACCGAGACTTATTACGTCCCTCCCGGACACACGCGGCGTCGGGTTTCGGGACTACTTTTCGCTCGTGCCTAAGTCCCCGCGCTGCCCTCGGAGCGAGGAAACAAGCCTCGCACGAAACACGTGTGATGTTGGTACGCCGAGCGGATTGCGTACACGTGGTCCGCGCATTCTTACTTAGTGGAACCCAATTGGAGGGATCTTATTCGTGCCACGCTTAGTCAAATGAGGAAACCACAGGAACGATCGAATCAGAAAGAAAGAACAAGGGTTTAATTATTCCCACACATATTTACAAGTTCAAGGACAAAGAGACACAGAGCAATCCTTAAGCAGTCTTAACTTATCTCTTGGACAACGGGCCCGTCTCACACTCACACAGGGGATTGCAGATGGGCAGCTGTTCCCCAACGCGTCCAGAGATGGTCCTCGTCCAGCTCTCCACGGTCCCCGGCACGTCCCGCGAAGATGGTGGCAGGCGAAGGCAGGGACTCGTAGCGCGTCTCTCGAACAAGCAGATGATGGGGCGGAACGGTAGAGGGCGGACTTTAGCGCGGCTGGCGGTTACTCAGCCTTGTTCACTCGCGCGTCTCAAATGCGCCGTATTCGTTGTAAGCGCGTCTGGCTGCGCCCCCGTATCTGTAGCGGCCGACTCCTCTTCTTCAATACACTCTGAGCTGCCAGGTGTATGATGATACAGTACAGTAACTCTACTGTATATCCATAATATCTTTTGATAGATATAAGAAATACCGATGTTACTGGTTATGTTTTTGGGCTATTGTAGTGTACAGTACTGTACTTTTAATTTGATTTCCTTACTTACGAAATAAAAAGTTTCTCGTCTCGATTCCAGTCTCGAGCATCCAGTCTCGATTACCCCCGCATATCGTGAGCGTTATTCCATTGTCTTTTCATTTGATTTTATTAAAATCAATCCACCCTAAAGTTAATCATGGGGCCCAAACGCAGTGCAACCATCACTAGTGGTAGCAGCAGCAAGAAACCCTAAAGTTAATCCACCCTAAAGTTAATCATGGTTCCCTTCGCAAGAATCAACGCAAGAGCATTGATTTGGAGGAGCAGCAGAAAATAATAAGACAGCGTGAGGGCGGCAAATCTGTGAATGCTATCGCACGTGATTTCGGCATGTCACACTCTGCGATCACGACGATAATGAAAAACAAAGAGAAGATTCTTCAAGCGGTAAAAGGATCGGCTTCAATGAATGCAACGAGATTGACCAAGTTTCGAGAGGGGCCGATATCGAATATGGAAAAGATGCTGCTGACCTGGATTGAAGACCAGACTCAAAAGCGAGTCCCACTCAGCACGCTAACCATCATGGCCAGGCCCTTCACACGATACAAGTACACTGCAATATTCCACATACACGTAAGTATAAATACAAAGTTCACAATGTGATGTTCGGACAACGTCCAATTCGGTTAACGTCACGTTTCCAAGAACGTATCTAGGACGTTAAGCGACGCATGACTGTATGTATGTATATATCTGTGCAGTGTCTGTGTTGTCCTGTGTTGTGTTGTCCTGTGTTGTGTTGTCCTGTGTTGTGTTGTCCTGTGTTGTGTTGTCCTGTGTTGTCACTGAACTACTCCCTCAAACTTTTGTGAAATCCTACCAAACTTCTGGTATGCACCTATCTCTTCCGTCGGTATGTCCTTAGGGTATTTATTTTGAATAATTTTCCAATGTTTTTTATTTTAATTTTTTTTGGGTGAATTTTTTTGGGAAGCATTTTTTTTTTCAACTTCAATTGTTTATAAAATGTAATATCACGTATATTACAAATACATTTGTGCATTATGATTGTTTGAATTATGATTGGTGTAAACCATGAAAAAACAGCAACTCAGTTTCAGTCATCATATCTATATATCTATATATCTACATATCTGCGCAGTGTCTGTTGTCACTGAACTACTCCCTGAAACTTTTGTTTCCGTGGTTGTGAAGTGTTTTTAATAACGTGGTGGTGGTTTTGAATCACGTGGGGGTGAGATATTTTGAATTATGTGGTGGTGAGGTGTTTTTAAATCACGTGGTGGTGAAGTGTTTTGGATTACGTGGTGGTGAGGTGTTTTGATTTACATGGTGGTAAGGTGTTTTGAATTATATGGGGGTGAGGTGTTTTTAATTATGTGGTGGTGAGGTGTTTTGAATTACGTGGTGGTGAGGTGTTTTGAATTACGTGGTGGTGAGGTGTTTTGAATTACATGGGGGTGAGGTGTTTTGGATCACGTGGTGGTGAGGTGTTTTGAATTACATGGTGGTGAGGTGTTTTAAATGAGGTGGGGGTGGGTTATTTTAAATTACGTGGTGGTGATGTGTTTTAAATGAGGTGGGGGTGAGGTATTTTAAATTACGTGGTGGTGAGGTGTTTTGAATTACATGGTGGTGAGGTGTTTTAAATGAGGTGGGGGTGGGTTATTTTAAATTACGTGGTGGTGAGGTGTAATCGTCCCAAACTTCCAGTCTGCACCTACCCCTCCCGAATGTATGTGCTGAGGGGTTCTTTTTTGAATTTTATATATTTTTTGAACCTAAATCTTCAACCTAAATTGCTTATAAAAATGTAATATCATAAACACTACAAATAAATTTGTGCAAAATAATTGTTTGTATTATGATTGGTGTAAAACATTACAACACAGCAACTCATGTGCATTCATTATCCTCAGCTAAAATAAGCCCGTTCCTCAGTAACGACGCATGGTGAGGCGAGCGCAGTGAGCCCAGCCAAGCTGGTGTATATATATATATATATATATATATATATATATATATATATATATATATATATATATATATATATATATATATATATATATATATATATATATATATATATATATATATATGTATATATATATATATATATATATATATATGTATATATATATATATGTATATATATATATATGTATATATATATATATGTATATATATATATATGTATATATATATATATGTGTATATATATATATATGTATGTATATAAAATGTTTATAGGCTAAACCTTTGAAAACTTACCACCTTTGAAACCTTTAAATATCAACAATAACACTGCGTGTAGTAAATGTGTGAACTTATTTGTGGACAATAGTGTCCTCACTGTCAGACAAAACGGTCACGGATGGTCACTTGAACCTTCAATGTTCACTTCATAGCACAGCTGTTGAACAGCCGTTTTGACTGTCAGTGATTAGCCAAAGGGTACGGGATGATTTTAATGAGCTGCACGTGATGTCTTGATATTGGCTTTAAAAAGGCCAGTGGAAAATGGGCATTTCAATCAACATGCCACGATTGTCAAGGGATCAACGGCAGCGTGCCCTGGGCATGCTGTAAGGCGGACTGAGCTACCGTGAGGTGGCACGTCGCCTTGGCTGTTCACACCAGACGATATCGGCCCTGGTGGACAGAGACACCCTCCACAACTCTGCAGATGACAGACCTCGATCAGGGAGGCCAAGAGTCAACACTGCAAGGCAGGACAGGCAGATGGTCCGAAGTCACCTGCGGGATCGATTCCGTCCAGCCTCCCGCACTGCGGCAGAAACTCTGGGGCGTGCAAACCCACGGATCTCCAATGATACTGCACGAAGACGACTGCATGACTATGGTCTGACTGCCAGAAGACCATACAGAGGCCCCGTGATGATGGCTGCCCATCGCCGCAACCGACAGAGATGGTGCCAGCAGCATCAGCGGTGGACCGTGGCGCAGTGGAACGAGGTCGCTTTCAGCGATGAGTCAAGGTTCTGTGTGGACAGTCCTGATGGGCGTGAGCGTGTCTGGAGATGAACTGGCGAGCGATATGCCGATTGTTGCGTGCGTCAAGCCAACAGGTGGGGTGGCCCAAGTGTGATGGTGTGGGCCGCCATATCAGGCCGGTACAGGATGCCACTGGTGGTTGTGGATGGGAATGAATCTTAACGCCCAGCGGTATGTGGATAACATCCTGCGACCTCATCTGCTGCCAGTCCTGCTCGACCACCCAGAACTGAGAACCTTTCAGCATGACAACGCTCGTCCCCATGCTGCTCGCACTGCATTTCTCCAAGGCGAGAACATCAACACCATGCAGTGGCCTGCGCTCTCCCCTGACCTGAATCCCATATAGAGCACCTGTGGGATGAGCTTGGGAGACACGTAGTTGGCAGGGCCAGGACACGGGC